>NW_015391480.1:0-16562 GCF_001527695.2 Protobothrops mucrosquamatus
TGCCGGCTGGCGACCCCCAGGGGGAGGGCCTTCTCGGTTGGAGCTCCCACCCTATGGAACGAACTACCCCCAGAGATCCGGGTGATCCCGGATCTCCCCTCCTTCCGCCGCGCCCTCAAGACATGGCTATTTAAGTTGGCAGGACTGGCCTAAGGGTTATTTTTAGCTTGGTTTTATAATAATTTTTAAAAAATAATAAAGGCCTAATAATATTTCATTTTAATTAACATTTTAACCTTAGTATTTTTTGTATTTATGTATTTGTTTTTAAAAGGCTGTAAGCCGCCCTGAGTCCGCAGGGAGAAGGGCGGGGTAGAAATATAAATAATAAATAAATAAATAATATATAAGTCTATGTTAGATTCCTTAAAAGATCTATACGAGATGAGATTTTGAGAATAGTAAGAGACCAACCTTTAAAACACAAAGAAAAAGAAATACTTGTCCTTAAGCAAATCCCTAGAAGGATCAGAGAGGCTCAAAGAGACTATTTGTTTCTAACCAGGAAATTGATTAACAAAGGAATAAACTTTAGATGGTTGGTCTCAGAAGGGATACTAATCTTCTGGGACTCAAAAAGATACAGATTGGACACCTCGCTTAAAGCAGCAGAATTCTTTGATAAGCACAGATCCTTTTTGGAAAAAGGGGACCCTGAATCTAAAAAACAAGAGGAGATGGGTGCTGTAGGAGTGTCTGAACAATTAGAGGAGGAAGAAGTTAAAAAGACCACACCAGAGGAAGAAACAAGACCGAGAGATCAGAGACAGATAAGATTGCCTAGAAGATTGAGATCCAGATACAACTAAAGCCATGGACGAGATTGGAATCTTATCAATAAATATAAATGGACTGAATTCTCCCTCAAAGAGGAGAAAAACTTTTATTGAACTACAAAAGTTAAAAATGGACATAATCTGCTTACAAGAAACACATATTAAGAGACAACATGCTAGAATTTTAGAACAATCAAAAATGGGCAGGCTCTATTACACACTTGCACGCCAAAAGAAAAGAGATATAGCCCTCTACATAAAAGAAAAGATGAACCCTAAACAAGTTTATGCAGATGAAGAGGGGAGAATATTAATGGTGGAAATCATGCTCAGTCAAAAACAGATACTGATGGTTGCAATATATACACCTAATGATAAGCAAGAGCAATTCTACCACCAATTACATAACAAAATAATGGACTTAAACTATCAAAATCTTTGTATATTGGGAGACTTCAATGCAATAGTAGATTCATCCCGGGACTATAAAAGTCATAAACAAGGGAGAAAAGGGGGAAATACTTTACCTAAAGCCTTTTTAAAAATGAAAGAAGAATTGTCTATTCAAGATATATGGAGAGAGATGAATCCAGAAAAATCACAATATACATTTTATTCAAATAGGCATAAATCATGGTCTAGAATTGACATGATATGGACATCCTATGATTTGAAAAGGATAATACAAGATATTGAGATAGAAACTAATGTCTGGGAAGACCATAACCCAATAAAAATGACCTGGAAAGGCACCAAGAAAAAATTAAGATGGTCTCTGAACAAATCTATATTGAAAGAGAAAGAATTTGTACAATTAGCGACAAGGGAAATGGAATTCTTCTTCAAAATAAACAGGAAAGAAGAAACCTCCCTTCAAAATATGTGGGACACGGGAGGGGCGGGCCAGCTGCCAAGAAGAATGGGTGTGTTGGATGATTCTCCGGAGCATTCACCCCCGTTTCCGATTGCTTGACAGACCCTTTGGGGTCCATAGTTCCCTGGAGGGGGACTGGGAATAACAAGGCGCCCTTGGGAGCGGTTCCAGACAGCGGTCTGGACTAGCGAACTCAGGAGAAGCTTTGGCAAGTTAAGCGGAGGAAAAAACCGGCCGACAATGGTGGCCGCGAAGGAATGACAGCTGTCAACTGGCCGAAGTTTAGCGGTGGAGTAGCTGGATGGAGACGTGACAGCTCCAGTTAAAATTTACTTGAGCAGTGATCCTGGACAGAAGGGATTCAGTGTAAGAGTGCTCTGGAGGATTTCAATGGAAATTTGACACTTTAATTGCCTACAAGAGGGGAGGAGGGATTTCCCTCATTCCTGGAAAAGCGGCGAAAAGGAAGGTTTGAGCTTAAAAGGTTTGCCTACACACTTACTAAGTTGGTTGAATTTACAGAGAAGAGAAGAGGGGTCTCTTCTTTCTTTCTTTATTCCAAGGAAGGAAGTTTAACTTTGGAAGGCAAGCGTACTTTAAGGCACAGAGCAAATGCTTGGAAGAAGAAGGAGGAGGTAGTCATTTTGAAATGAACAGGCAGATCGTATATTAGAGACAAAACCAAAATGACACCTGCTGGTTAAACTGAGAATTGCCACAAGAGGGAAAAAAACCTAATAACAAGGGAAAGTGACTGTTAAGTGTATCTAATCTTGTCTGCAAATGTTAAGTAGATATATTAACCGGAATCTTTGATTCCCAGTGATAATTCTGATATTCTGGAAAATATTATAACAATTGTAAATAAGTGGGGAGGTTGGTTTGGAGAATTGAAAAAAATGTCTAGTATCCCCAATCTTACAAGGGTTGGAATAGGGAGGAAACAGACATCTCAGACTACATTGCTGGAACCAAGCCCTGCCAGGCAAAGATCACTAGAAGAAATGGCACAAAAAGATAGGGCAAACTCATTTAGAGACTTGCAGCAAATGTTGCAATCAATGCAAGAGTTAATGTGCAAGAATCATGAAGATCTAAAAAAAGAAATAGGGGAAGTAAGGAACGATACAGGGGAACTTAAGGATAAAATCAAGTCCATGGATGGGAAACTTGAATCCTTTCACCAGCAAATTATGAAAAATGAACAAAAACTATCAGAAATGGAGGAAAGGATGGACAAAGAAGAGCTGGGAGTAGATGAAATAACGAAAGGTTAGTTCAAGCAAACAAAGAATTAGAAGCTACAGTTATTTCCCTGGAACTTGAAAAGGCTGCTCACTATTTATGGTTCCAAAATGTAGGAGAGATGAAAGGTGAAGATCTCCCAGTAATAATGTCAGATATACTAGTGGGAGCTCTGGGGTCCAGCAGAGAAGAGATGGCCAGTGAGATAGATGAGACTTACAGAATACACACAAATTATGCAAGACAGCACAATCTTCCCAGAGAGGTACACGTTAGATTTACCAAGAAATCAATTAGGGACGAAATTCTCTTTAGGTTCAGAGATGACTCATTGGAATACCGAGGTAAACAGCTGATTGTACTTAAACAAGTACCTAAAAGAGTGAGAGACTTGAGAAGGCCCTACCAACACATAACTTTTAAACTAACAAGGAAAATATCAACTTTAGATGGTTGACCCCGGAAGGGATTCTGGTTACATGGCAGGAGAAAAAGTTCCGCTTAGACTCAATAGATAAAGCAGAGGAATTCTTTAGGGAAAACTTTGGCAGCGAGGAAGATGTAGTTGAAAGAAAGGCAAGAGAGGAAGGAGAGATACTAGTGCAGGCCACTGAATCTAAAGGCAAAGGAGTTGAGTTTCGAGAGGATATTGACAATGGGAAAAATGAAGGGAAACATGAGGAGAATAGACCTAAAGAAATTAAAGAGGCTAGACTAACAAGACTGTTAGTGGAAAGAGGGAAGGATTTACAAACTCAAGAGTCTAGACCGGCAATAGTAACCAGATCCAAACATAGATAAGGAGGGGGGAAATGGTGTTGAATCCATATCTATCAATGTTAATGGCCTCAACTCTCCAACAAAAAGGAAAAAGTTTTTAAATAGGCTTAATAAGATGAACTTAGATATAATTATGCTACAAGAAGTTCATATAAAAAAAACAACATCAATAATTATTAAATTGCCCTAAATTGGGGGACATGTTTGCAGCACTTTCGCAATACAAGAAAGGAGGAGTGGTAGCATATATTAAACAAGAAATTTTGGCTAAGCAAATTTATAAGGACGAAGATGGTAGAATCTTAATAGTGGAAGTAATTTTGAATAAAATTAAATTTTTCCTGGTGGAAATTTATGCCCCGAATGAGGGGCAAAAACAATTTTATAAGAAACTTCACAACATTATTAATCAATTGGAATATGATAACATCTGTATAATGGGAGATTACAACGCAATTGTGGATAGAAACCTAGATTATAAATGTGGAAAGAGTAGAAAAAGAACCAGAGGAACAATACCTGATACATTCCTAAAAATGGCAGATGAGCTCAACATTCAGGATACTTGGAGAGAAAGGAATTTAGGGAAAAAACAGTTTACTTTCTACTCTGGACGTCATCAATCATGGTCTAGAATTGATATGGTGTGGATGTCAAGTGACTTAAATTTAGAATTAGAGGAGATTGTAATCGATACGAACTCCTGGGCTGACCATAATCCGATTAGAATTAGATGGAAATGGCAAAAAAATATGAGGAGATGGACTCTGAAAAGAGCAATCCTAAAACATAAAGAATTCAAATTGAAATTGGAAGAACAATTGGACCTGTTTTTTAAGACAAATAAGAAGGAAGATATGAATTGCCAAAACTTATGGGATACTGTTATGTCCTGGGCCAGCAGGCACAGGCTGCAGCGATTGGCCCGAGCAGACCATGTGGATGCCCNGGACAAGAAAGGCTGCTCCCAGCCTTTGCAATGATTGGCCAGCAAGGTATTCTGGGCCAGCAGGCACAGGCTGCAGCGATTGGCCCGGGCAGACCATGTGGATGCCCGGGACAAGAAAGGCTGCTCCCAGCCTTTGCAATGATTGGCCAGCAAGGTATTGTGCAGGGGGGCTATAAAAGGGGGGGCACACCATTTTAAAACCTGTTCTGTTGGTGTTGCAATAAAGGAGAACTGTTGGAACTCGTTGCTTCGTCTCAATGCCTCTTTTCCTGAAACAGAATATTGGCGATGATGATGGGATGCCTGCAAGGCAAACAGATTAAGAAGCCAAGCTGACTCACCACAGGGGGGGCTTGCAGCTCGGAGAACTGTGGCTCCTGGAGACTCAGGACTCAGCCTGCCAGCACTGAGACGCTGGAGGTGAGCTCAAAAAAGGGGGCCCCTTCTCAATCTTTGCAGCAGGAGGCGTGGACGAAGTTCCTGGGCTGAAATGATGGCAAAGATAGGCCGGCTTTCAGAATTTGACACAGCTCACCCAGAACGCTGGAGCTCGTACGTGGCCCGGGTAGAGAATTACCTCCGGGTGAATCAAATTCAAGAAGATGGCCTCAAAGCTGCCACGCTGCTGTGTGTGTGTGGGCAAGAGACCTTCGAGATTGCGGAGAATCTGGTCACCCCAGCACCACTGGAATCAATCACCTACACAGACTTGAAGAGGATGCTTCGAGAGCATTTTGAACCCAAGCTCTCAGTGATTGCCTGGCAGCACGCATTCGAGCAGAGGGACCAGAGGCCTGGTGAGTCTGCAGCAGAGTTTGTTGTGGCCTTGCGACAAGCAGCTAGGCCCTGTGAGTTCAAAGACTTGGAAGAGAGACTGCAGGACTGGCTGGTCTGTGGCCTGCGAAGCCGGGAGTTGCAGCAGAAGCTCTTCGCAAAGGAAGGCCTCATGTTCCAAGATGCCCTGAGGGAAGTTTCAGCCGAAGAAGCAGCAGGCGGAGCTGTGAAGGCCTTGCGGCTCTCGAAGCCCCCGCAAGTTCCAGCCACCGTCCATCAAGAGGTTGCTCACGAAGAATCCAAACAGGATCCAGAATTGGAAGTGGACCGGCTGCATCAGACTCCAAGGAGAAGGCCTCACGGAGGGAAGGCCCAGCCAGCATCATCCCCTCGGTGCATCGGGTGTGGAGGCCGCCATCGCCGCGCAGACTGCCGTTTTCGCTCCACCATCTGCAGGGCCTGTGGGAGGCAAGGCCACATTGCCTCCATCTGTTTGGGTCGCCAGAAGGAACGTTACCCAGAAGAATTGCCTCAGAAAGGTACCAGGGTCCCCAGCCAGAACAGGGTGGGCTTCTGCGCGTCACGTAGGAGCGTTTTTAGAATGGGGGTCCACAGGCCACTTAGGAAGAAGCTTCACATCAACGTGAAGTTGCAACGGGCCCCCTTGTCGATGGAGCTGGATACTGGGTCTGCTCTATCGATCATCTCCCTAGACACCTTTAACAAGGTTTGCAGGAGAAGCGGCCTACGGGTAAAACTCAGGCCGTCAAACCTCATCCTCACAGATTTCCAAAATTCCAGAGTCAACGTGAGGGGGGAGGCCACACTCAAGGTGCAGTGTAGGAATTTTGAGGGGCTACTGGATGTAGTTGTGGTTGGGGGAGACCGTACGAGTCTCATTGGACTCGACTGGTTTGAGGCCCTGGGAATTCAGGTGACTGGAATACACAGCGTGCAAACAACAGGCCTGGCTGGTGTCTGCAAGGAGTTTGCAGATGTGTTTAGTCCAGAACTTGGCTCCTACAAAGGCCCTCCTATATCTCTGAGGCTAGACCCAGCCATAGCCCCCATTAGAATCAAGCCACGCAGGGTGCCCTTTGCTTTAAAGGGTAAAATAGATGCAGAGCTGGATAAACTGATTCAGCAGGGTATCTTAGAGCCTATGGACAGTAGTCCATGGGAAACACCCATAGTTACACCACTGAATGCCAATGTTGAAGTCCGAATCTGTGCGGACTACAAGTGCACGCTTAACAAAGCGCTGCAGCAGCATTCATCCCTAGTACCAGTGGTCAGTCACATTCTAGCCTCCCTCAAGGGGGGCCAGATCTTTGCTAAGCTGGACCTGGCTCAGGCCTATCAACAATTGCCAGTTGATGAGGAAACGGTCGAGGCCCAAACTATAGTGACTCACAGGGGGGCATTCAAGGTAAAAAGATTGCAATTTGGCCCCTGGCATCTTCCAGAGTGTAATGGAGTGAACGCTCTGAAATATCCCTGGCGTTTGCCCGTACTTTGATGATGTCCTCATCGCTGGGGACTCAGCTGACAATTTAGCCGAAAGGCTGAGAGCCGTTTTGCTACGTTTCCGCCAAGCGGGGCTGAAGCTTAAGCAAGACAAGTGCAAGATCGGGGTTACCTCCACGGAGTTTCTAGGATTCCGCATTGATGCTCAGGGCATCCACCCTACTGAACCCAAGCTGCAAGCAATTCAGCAGGCCCCAAGTCCCAAATCCAAGGGCGAACTTCAGGCCTTTCTGGGACTGCTAAAATTTTACCACTCATTCCTTCCTCACAAGGCTGAGCCCTTACACCGGCTCTTGGACAAACAGGCCCCTTGGCAGTGGACACAAGCACATGAAAAGAGCTTCAAAGAGGTCAAGGCCTTGCTCTCTTCAAATGCGGTCCTCGCGCACTTCAATGAGAACTTGCCAGTGTGCATCGCCTGTGATGCATCCCCTTATGGGATTGGGGCTGTGTTAAGTCACTTGAAGGCTGATGGAACACAAGTCCCAATAGCATACTACTCTAGAACCCTATCATCAGCTGAACGCAATTATGCACAGATAGATAGGGAAGCCTTAGCTATAGTGGCTGGCATAAAGAAGTTCCATGACTTCGTATATGGCCGCCACTTCACGGTCTTTACAGACCATAAGCCACTGCTGGGGTTGTTCACAACGAACAAACAAACCCCACACATAATATCCCCACGAATGTTGAGGTGGTCTATCTTCCTGTCTGTATATGACCATACACTGGTTCACAAGCCAGGCAAAGAAATGGGTCATGCAGATGGTCTCAGCAGGTTGCCATTACAGCAGATAGAGACAGATCCAGCACCTGCCAACCGCATCCTGTCTATTCAGGACTTGCCTGAATCTCCCCTCAGTGCTAGGGACGTGGCTGCAGAAACAGCCACCGATCACACGCTAACACGCGTGCTGACCTGGGCGTTGTCTGGATGGCCTGGCACATGTCCAGGCTCAGAATTCCAGAGCTTCTGGCAGAGGAAGCATGAGATTTCCACCTTCAAGGGGTGTGTCCTATGGGGTAGCCGGGTAGTAATCCCAACCTCATTGAGGACTAGAGTCCTGCAGTCTCTGCATGAGGGACATCCGGGAATAGTCCGGATGAAGGCGTTAGCGTGCAGCCATCTTTGGTGGCCTGGGCTCGACAAAGACATCAAGGCCCAGGTCCACGGGTGCACTGTTTGTCAACAGTCAAGGCCGGAGATGCCCCAGGCCCCAGTTCACAGGTGGAAGGAGACTCATACCCCATGGTTGAGGGTCCATATCAACTACACTGGGCCCTTTCAGGGTCAATTCTTCTTAATTCTCATGGACAGCCATTCCAAGTGGCTAGAGGTCATGCCTGTCTCCTCCTCCACTACCACTGCTAGGACCATCCAGGTCCTGAGAGGGCTCTTCGCCGCACATGGACTTCCAGATGTCCTTGTCTCCGACAACGGGCCCCAATTCACATCGTCTGAGTTCAAGGCGTTCCTCCAGGCCAACATGATTCGGCATGCCACATCTGCACCGTTCCATCCAGCTTCCAACGGCCAGGCTGAACGAATGGTGCGCACAACCAAGGATGCCTTAAAGAGGATCATGCACGGGACCTGGCATCACAGGTTAGCGGAATTTTTTCTTTGCCACCGCACCACACCTTGCACAGCTACTGGAAAGAGCCCAGCTGAACTCCGCTGGGGTCGCCGCCTCATCACGAAACTGGACAGATTGCACCCAGACCGGGTGGCTTCACAGGTGTCATAGCCGCGGGCACCTAGGAGACTACAAGTGGGGGATCCGGTCTGGGCAAGGAACTATGGACCAGGACATCTCTGGGTCACAGCAGTGGTATGCAAGGTCTCTGGGCCGCTGTCATATGAAGTGGCCTTGGACGATGGTCGCGTGATCTGACGTCACATTGACCAACTGCGCTGGAGGCTTCCCAGCAACTCTTCTGCTGCTAGCCCTGCTCTTGGGGGGGAGGACCACAATTACGATTGTGGACCACGGTCTCTCCAACATCCCCAGGCTTCAGCTATTGCTCCAAACAGGGAGTCCGCAGAAAGGGGGTTCGCCATGGAGGCAGCTCCGGCCTCTGGCACTCAGGCCACTCCAGCTGCTGGTCTAGGGCTCGAGGGACAGGGTTCCCAAGAGGAGTCCATTGGGGACTTGGGGAATTCCACCCCACCACTGGACTTGGGGAATTCCACCCCACCAAGAAACCCTGGCTTGGATTTAGCAGATCCAGCCAGTCAGCAGCTGGGTGGGTCCCCTGGGTCTTTGGGGCAACAAAGTCCTGGTCTTCCTAGCCTGACAGGCGAGCTGGCAGGCCAGGCACACACACCGGCCATGAGAAGATCAGGGCGGGCCAGAGGTCCTCCCAAATACTTACAAGACTATGTACGGTCCTTGTCAGTTCATGGACAGGCCTAGTAGTCTGGGTTAAGCAATGCAGCTCAAGGGGAGTGGGGAGCATGGCGGTAACAAGACTGTAGTGTTGTGTATATATCGATGCAACGTAAGCAATGTAATGGAATGTTGGAGTATTTAAAATAATGTGTGCCTTATTACTTTAGCCAAGGGGGAGGGGTGTTATGTCCTGGGCCAGCAGGCACAGGCTGCAGCGATTGGCCTGGGCAGACCATGTGGATGCCTGGGACAAGAAAGGCTGCTCCCAGCCTTTGCAATGATTGGCCAGCAAGGTATTGTGCAGGGGGGGCTATAAAAGGAGGCCGCACCATTTTAAAACCTGTTCTGTTGGTGTTGCAATAAAGGAGAACTGTTGGAACTCGTTGCTTCGTCTCAATGCTTCTTTTCCTGAAACAGAACAGATACAGCCAAAGCCTACATGAGAGGCGTTGCAATTTCTTACATGGCCAGGGAACACAAAATCAAAACACAACGACAAAGACACTTAGAAGAAGAACTAAGTAGAGTTGAGGAAAACCTGCAAAAGGAATCACAAAGACGCGATTTGAAACAACAGATAGACTTAATTAAGCATAAGATGAATATTATTGGGAAGGAAGAATTAGGACAGCAGATAAAACGTACTAAACAAAATTTCTTCAAAAATGCCAATAAACCAGGGAGATGGCTGACTTATAAAATTAAAAAACATAACAACAAGCAGAGGATTACTAAATTTTATAATGCAGAAGGTGATATGGTGTACCAGAATGAAGGAAAGAAATTAGTGGCATATGAGTTCTACAAGAATCTATGCAAAGATGATCAATGGAGAAATAATTATGATATTGTACAGTATTTACAGTCAGCTGATCTACCGAAGGTGCCAGAAGAATTTAAAATTCTGCTGAACAAAGAGATAACACCTTTAGAACTCTTGGAGGCAATCAAGAAACAAAAAAATAATAAAGCACCTGGGCCAGATGGTATACCTGTAGAAATGTATAAAATCGCACAAGAATCTTTAAGCCCAATGCTGTTGGATCTATTCAATGAGGTTCTAACAAAAGCTAAAATACCAGCCTCAGGGGAAGAAGCTCTCCTCACTTTGATTCCTAAGGAAAATTCAGACCTGGAGCATATCAAGAACTATAGACCGATTTCTTTATTAAATTTGGATTATAAGATTTTTATGGCTATAATGGCACAAAGACTTGAAAGATTTTTAGCGAATTTTATACATTCTGATCAAAATGGCTTTTTATCTAAGAGATACATAAGAAATAATGTCAGGATTGTTTTGGACATATTGGAATATTATGAAGTGCATAACGAAAAGCAAATGGGTTTAATTTTTCTTGACGCACAAAAAGCATTCAACAATGTGAAATGGGATTTTATGTTCAACCAATTATTGTATATGGATTTTGGGGAAAACTTTTTAAATATGTTTAAATCAGTTTATTCTAAACAGACAGCAAAAGTAATAATTAATGGAGAAATGACCGACAGCTTTCAAATTCAAAAAGGCATGAGGCAAGGTTGTCCGTTATCACCACTGTTGTTTATATTATCTCTTGAGGTATTAATCAGAGTAATTCGGCAAGATGAACAGATTAAAGGTCTGGAGATCAAGAAAGAAACGTTTAAAACACAAGCCTTTACAGATGATTTAGTTTTTATAATCGAAGAACCATTACAATCAGGGATAAGATTGATGGAAATACTGAGTCAATATGGGGAAATAGCTGGCCTGAAGATAAACAAAGAAAAAACTAAAATGCTCGTCAAAAATATGACTAAAATACAGAAAAATGAATTGGTTGACAGAATAGGTACTCAAATCACGAACAAAATAAGATACCTAGGGATACAACTAACTGCTAGATGCGTTACACTCAAAAGAGATAACTATGATAAGTTAATTGAACAGATTAAGAAGGATTTAGATATTTGGACCAACCTGCAGCTCTCCCTTATGGGCAGAATTGTGGTAATTAAAATGAATGTGTTACCGATAATTTTATTTTTGTTCCAATGTATACCCATAAAATTGGACAAGAAATCTTTTCAAAACCTTAACAAAATTATACTCAAAAAGAGCAAGGATTAAATTAAAATTGTTGCAGGATTCAAAGGAAAGGGGGGGGGATTTGGCCTCCCTGACCTGGAAAAATATTATCAGGCCATAGTATTATTATGGGTAAGGGATTGGATATTACTAAAGAACAGGAGATTATTATGTCTGGAAGGTCATGACTTACAAATAGGATGGCACGCTATTTCATGGGATCATAAATATAAGACACACAAATATTTCCGAAGGCATTATATCAGACAAGCTCTAATTGATGTATGGGTTAAAATCTGGCAACCAAATTATACTCAAGTCCCTAGTTGGATCTCATCGTTAGAAATGCATGTACATCCAAAGTTTATCCAACTAGGAAAGATTATAACATATAAAATGTTCTAGACAAGAGAGGGGAATTGAAACCCAGGAAAATTCTTCAAGACGAAAGGATAGAATTAGAATGGTGGGCATACCTTCCGTTACAGGCGAGATATTGGAAAGATAAAAAAGAGTTAGGCATAAAATTAGAACCGATAGGGCTGGATAAAATATTATTAGGTACAGAGGATAAAATGATTAAAAAACTATATCATTATCTGTTAGACCAGGCAATGTATGAGGAACAGGTAAAAGAGACCATGTTAAAGTGGAGTAGGGATTTTGATCTCAATTTTGATCTGCACATCTGGCAAGAACTATGGGCAAGAAACAGGAAGCTCACTCTGGCCACCTCCTACAAAGAAAATCTCTACAAAATGTTCTATATATGGCATCTCCCACCCATAAGATTAGCTAGAATGGGTTCAAATGCTTCTTCCAAATGTTGGAAATGTAAATTGGCAACTGGGACATACTATCATATGTGGTGGGAGTGCCCACAAGCCCATGAATTTTGGAATAAGGTTAAAAAATGGCTGGAAGAAATTTTAATGCTAGTGGTAGAGTTAAAACCAGAACTCTTTTTACTAGGCATAACCAGAAATATGACAAAGGGGTATTCTATTTGATGTTACACATTCTCACGGCTGCTAGATTGGTATACGCTCAAAACTGGAGGAATAAAGGAATTCCAACAGAAGAAGAGATTTTATATAAAATTTTATCTTGTGCTGAAATGGATAGGCTCACAATGGAAATGAAGGATAAGACAGAATCAGACTACTTTGAAATCTGGGACAAATTTTATTACTGGTATGAATTA
Organism: Protobothrops mucrosquamatus; assembly: GCF_001527695.2. Lineage (NCBI taxonomy): Eukaryota > Metazoa > Chordata > Lepidosauria > Squamata > Viperidae > Protobothrops > Protobothrops mucrosquamatus. The sequence continues at coordinate 12,597 of NW_015391480.1, forward strand.
AGTTGAACTGCTCGGGCTTCAAGCTAGTGTTAAGACAGAAATACATATAACTGTATATATAATTGTATTGTATAGAAGAATAAGTTTATTTAGAGATTAAGAATGATGTATTAATTATATGTATTAAGAGGAACAAATTGTTAGGAATAGTTATTCTGGAATGTCACATTATGTCCATTTTTGTTTTAACTGTATTATAAATAAAAAACTTATTAAAAAAAATATGTGGGACACAGCCAAAGCATATTTTGGAGGCTTGGCCATAACATATACTAGCAAAAAGAATAAAGAAAAAAAAACAATTACAGTCAAAACTGAGAGAAGAACTTAAAAATTTGGAATCTGAACTACAAACTGATCCACAAAAGAAAATCCTTAAGAAACAAATGGAGATTATAAAACATAAATTAAACTTGGCAGAGATGAATACATTGGCACAGCAGATCAAACGGTCCAAACAGAACTTCTTTGAAAATGCCAATAAGCCGGGAAGATGGCTGGCATATAGGCTAAAGAAAGAAAAGGAAAAAAGACTGATAAATAAATTACAAGACTCAAAAGGAGAGCTACACTTTCATAATGATGCAATGAAACAGATTATTAAGGCCTATTACAAGATACTCTATAAGGCAGAGGTGGTCTCTAAAGAGGAAATACAGGCTTACATGAAAGAAAACGATTTGCCAAAAGTCCCGGAGAATATTAGAAATATACTAAACCGGAAAATATCAATGATGGAGATTACAGAAGCCATAAAAAGGCAAAAAAGGAGATAAGACTCTGGGTCCAGACGGACTTCCTGCAGAATTTTACACAGCATTCCAGGACTTATTAAGCCCGATTCTGAAGGAACTGTGTAATGAAACTTTTTCAGAGACAAAAATACCAAACTTGTTGACAGAAGCTAATATTACTTTGATACCCAAAGAAGATACCGACCTCACACAAATAAAAAACTATAGAACAATATCGTTATTAAACATGGATTATAAAATTTTTGCTTTGATAATGGCAGAAAGAATGAAGAAATTCTTGACAGAATTTATTCATACAGATCAAAATGATTTCCTACCTAAAAGACAAATAAAAAATAATTTAAGGATTATTCTAAATGTCTTGGAATATTACGAAAACCATCCAGGGAAGCAGATGGCACTGATATTTCTTGATGCGCAAAAAGCTTTTGACAACTTAAACTGGCAATTTATGTTCCATCAGCTGAGGGAAATGGACTTTGGCAACAACTTTATAAATGCAATTCAAGCAATCTATAATAAACAAACAGCTAGGATACTTTTAAATGGAGACTATACAGAAAGCTTCGATATTAAAAAAGGCACAAGACAGGGATGTCCACTATCCCCTTTGCTATTTATTCTAACATTGGAAATATTGGCCAGAAACATCAGGCAAGACACGGAAATAAAAGGTTTGGAGATAAAAGACCAGAAATATAAACTACAAGCTTTTGCGGATGATTTGGTCTTTATCCTGGAAGAGCCACTAGAAACATCTACTAAATTGTTGCAGAAAATAGAAAAATTTGGAGAAGTGGCTGGCTTGAAAATAAACAGAGAAAAGACTAAGGTATTAACAAAAAACCTAACAGACAAACAGAAAACTTATCTTACAAAAAAGACAAAGTTAAAAAAAGTGAAATATTTAGGCATTTACCTAACACCAAGATGCGCAACACTAAAAGAAGACAATTATGAAAGATTGTTGAAACAAATAAAATTAGACTTGGAAAAGTGGAAAAATCTCCAACTATCACTGTTAGGTCGAATAGCGACAATGAAGATGAGTATCTTACCGAAACTACTCTTTATATTTCAAACAATTCCTGTAAAACTGGGGAAGATATTTTTTGATGATCTAAATGCAATAATACTAAGATTTATATGGCAAGGGAAGAAAGCATGAATTAAAGTTAAAATGCTACAAGAAGCCAAAGATAGTGGAGGATTTGGACTCCCGGATTGGAGACTTTACTATCAAGCAGCTATTTTACCATGGATCAAAGAATGGATAACACTGAGAAATAAAAGACTTCTCTACCTAGAGGGGCACAACCTACAATTGGCATGCCTTTCTGTGGTATGGGAAAAATAAAATACACAGATATTTCCAAAATCATGCTATAAGGAACATACTGCTATTAGAACGGGAGAGAATAAAACAAAAAATGTATATTAAAATACCAGAGTGGCTTTCAACAATGGAAGCTTTTGCGTACCCAAATTTAATCAACTACGACAAACTCGTTACCTATAAAGACATTTTGGATAAGGATGGAAAACTTAAAGACAGACAAGACTTACAACAACAAGGTATTGACTTAGCATGGTGGCCTTATTTACAAATTCAAACAAGATACGAGAAAGATTTAAAGGCACCGGGATTTTACAAAGAACAGATAGAATTTGATCAAACTCTCTTGAAAACAGATGAAAATTTGATTAAGAAACTTTATAGATTTCTGCTAAACTGGAAGATGGAAGAAGAACAAGTAAAAGAGACAATGATAATTTGGGCAAACTTTTTTGCATATTCTATTGATTTAGAAGCTTGGCAAAAGCTATGGGATAGAAATATTAAATTGACTAAAGCAGCTTCTTATAAAGAAAACTTGTATAAAATGTTTTATAGATGGCACATGACACCAGTAAGGTTAGCGAAAATGTTTAAAAATGTTTCGAATGCTTGTTGGAAATGTAAACAAAAGCCAGGCACCTATTACCATATCTGATGGGTATGTCCTAGTGCAAAGAAATTTTGGTTTAAGATTCATATATGGCTGGAAAAGATAACTAAAATACAGATAGAATTTAAGCCAGAATTGTTTCTGTTACGAATATTAGTATCTAACTATGGCAAAGAAAATGAGTATTTAATATTACACATATTGACAGCTGCGAGAATAGCATTTGCCCAATATTGGAAAAATGAGAATGTACCATCTGATGAGATTATAATTAGAAAAATCTTAGAATGTGCAGAAATGGACAGACTAACTCTAGAGATTAAAGAGAAAGAAGACTCAGTCTATTTTAAAACATGGGGAAATTTTTATCAATGGTTAGCAAAACGAGTCAATGAAAAATGATTGTGAAACTTATTAAGAGGATTGATGTTTATTGATTAATTGACATGGTTTATAACTATAGTTATTTTTGTTGACCATAAACACTTATTATTATATTAATTATTCCCACTGAATACCTGTATTCGGACGATAGTTTGCTTGCTAAAGCTTGAAAGGTTATTGGGGGCAACCCCATTGTTGTACCTACCCCTGTCCCAACCCCCTCCCTGAACCCAACCCTGAATACCACCTACTACCTACATTGACCTTACCCTTTTCTTACCCTTATAAAATCTAATAAAATATTTTCCAAAAAAAATATTGTTTCTGATTCAAGGTGAATATTAATCGTGTTTCCAAAGAGATTTAAGATAGCAATTGATGCATCAGATAGCTCATTAGGGGGAAAATCCACCTTTAAAAAAATTATACTTTTGTGAAATCAAAAACAACAATGCTAACTTTTGTTTTTTAAAAAAATAGAAAAAAAATAGTCATCATGAATAAATCACAATAAAATTTATATTTGAATGTTCTGATTTACTATCTGAAAACTTCATACTGAAACTTATGAAGCATTTCTATCAAAAGATGGTGTCAGAATCCAAATATACTCCATATCTAGTTATCAACCATGAAAACCCGCATTTCTGTCTGCTCTGGATTCTGTCATACGATGAAAGGAAGGGGGTGAACAAAGGGGCTTTATGGCCCTCACTTCCTTCAGCCTACTTCAAAGGGACTGGAGGTGGATATCACCAAATGGACTAACAATAACAATGGGGGTCATTAGCTTTCATGTAATCCTTTTTGAAGTTCCTCCCGGCAATGAGGAAAAGGGGGTGAGAATGTAATGCCTAGAATTGTCGCTGGGAAAAGGG
>NW_015391480.1:19266-20400 GCF_001527695.2 Protobothrops mucrosquamatus
CCTCATTTGCTCAAATAGCCCTGCCCCTCACTAACTTATTAAAAACGAAGGGAGCATCCTCAGTAAAACCTAGCCAGCCACTAAAATGGACAATGGAATGCCAAGCGGCATTTGAGAGATTAAAGAGACTTTTTTCTGCCGAACCAGTTCTGAGGCACCCAGACATGGATAAGCCCTTCGTAATACAAGCAGATGCAAGTGATGTGGCAGTAGGGGCTGTACTATTACAAGAAAACGATGAAGGGGTATTGCAACCCTGTGCGTATACATCCAAGAAACTCACGGAAACAGAACAGCGCTGGCCCGTATGGGAGAAAGAGGCATACGGGATACGTTGGTCATTACTCATGTGGCGCCAGTTCCTAGAAGGCAACAAAATTCCCTTCCAGGTGTGGACTGATCACAAGAATTTGGAAGCCCTGAAAACACCCAGGAAGCTCAACCCCAAGCAAGCCCGCTGGTCCCAGCATTTCCACCAGTTCCAATTTAAGCTCAAACATTTGCCGGGGGAAAAGAACTTCCTGGCAGATGCACTGTCTCGCATGCCCCAATATAACAGCACGCGAACCACAGACTCTAAACCGATGATGGCAGAATCCCAACTGGCAGCACCAGTAACCACCAGAACCCAAGCTAAGTTAAAACCACAACTGAGCAGCCAAACTGGAATTGAATTGCGGAAAAGTTTGGAAACAGATGAATGGTTCCTGAAAAATAAACATGTGTGCACTATGAGAAACGGGTTGCCTTGGGTAGGGGAAAAGTTATATATACCAACAACCCAGAGAGTAACATTCATGCAACTTTGCCATGACACAAAATCAGCAGGGCATTTTGGATTTGTAAAAACATTACACTTAACTAAACGGCAATTTTGGTGGCCATCCATAAAAAAGGACATAGAAAGTTATGTGGCCAGCTGCCCAAAGTGTGCTATGGCAAAGAGGTTGCAAGGGAAATCGCCTGGACTGTTACAAACAGTGGCAAATCCTTCAGCCCCCTGGAGGGAAATAGCCATGGATTTTATAGTGGAACTACCAGAAAGCTATGGGAATACTGTTGTCTGGACGGTCACGGACTTGTTTTCCAAACAGGTACACTTTATCCCTTGCCAAAAGATTCCCACTGCAAAAG
>NW_015391480.1:21930-25014 GCF_001527695.2 Protobothrops mucrosquamatus
CCTAGAATTGTCGCTGGGAAAAGGGGGTTATGGGGGTGTGACTAATGGGGGATCCCTTAAAACCTTGAAGTGGAGAGCTTGAACCCAAGTCCTGTCTAGAACGCCTACATCCAGCTTTCTCTTAATAAAGATGCCTGTTGGAAGAAATATTCCAGGAGTTCTGTCTTCTTAAGATGCAAAGTGGGGTGGGTCCTTACATATGGCAAAGATAGAGTTAAGATGGATACAGTATTTAACTCATAAAAATAAAGGAAACTTAGATAACAGAGGAAATAGAATGACATTTGTTACATAAAACCATTTTGGTCTCTGAAATATTGATCTCATAGTTAGATTTCAGGGGTTGACAAAAAAAATCTAACTCAACTGCAATCTCATAGTTATTTTCCCCTTTTAAGCCTGAACATACCGGTACTAACCAGATATGTGATGCAAGCCTCGGTATATGCAGTGCTTTTTTTCTAAAAAAAAAAAAAAAGGTGCCAGAACTCACACACGTTATATAACCCGCCTTGCCTACCCTATAAGGTTCCATCCCAAAAAGGTGCCAGAACTCTGTTCTGGGCGTTTTATGAGAAAAAAAAAGCCCTGGATATATGGATAATTCTCTTTATTCTCCTCCCCTCCTGAAAATACATCCATTATTGGGCATTGCAGTTTACTGCGCAGCCCTTTTTCCTTATTATGTATTTGACCAGTTTTCTGTAAGAACCCAGAAATACATGCTAATGATGGACTGAGACTAACAACAAGCCATGAACTGGCCAGGCACAATATAATACTCTATGAACAAGCCCACCTCCACTCCCCATTATGAAGCATAAAAAATAATCCCTTCCCATCTTCGGTTTTCTCAGAGATTAAACCAGATTGAAAATTCCTCTGTGAATTGATTTGCTTTTTTTATCATAGTTTCTATATGAACTCTTTATCTAGAAATATTATGCATTCATGGTTTATACCTTTTGTTCATGCTCCCATGTCCAGGGAAAGGAGGAAAAATAAAAGTTGAAATAACATTTGTTGCCATGATGCAGCATGTTCAGCAGGTTTTTCATGTGAGTGAGTAAATCCGTACCTCAGCAATTAGCTTCCAAAAATTATTTGAAATAGTATAGTATAATAGTAGTATTATAATTAAGTATAATAAGTATAACATTTAACATGGTTCATAGAGCAAGTTCTCATACATTATCTTTTATGGAGTACCCACCACAAGAAGTGTATCTGATTTCATCCAAGAGGCAATATTTTATTCAGGTTCATGAAGGATAATAAAGAAACTTCACATTTCCTCCCTCAAATAAACCTAAAATGCTTTTATAGCCCTTAGAAACAGTTAATGAACAACTTACAATGGTCAACCTGCCAAATCTGTTGCATTAAGCCAGGAATAAATCTTATTCATCATCCTGGCTCCACCCTACCAGTTACTCCACCCTGCTTCCTTAAGACTTTTGTCCCTTTGGTAAACAATCAAGGAAAACTTATTTGTAATTGTATTACCAGGATAGAAACTTCCTAATGGCCCACAGAAAGGATACAGATATCCCAAGTTGCTCTTCTAAATGCAGAAATAAATTTCATGTTAAATTAACCTAGCTAAGTGGAAATAGCTGCATTAATTAAAAAAACTGGCTTAAATTTATCACAACAAACTCAAATTCATCATAATCAATTGTACAAAACCAAAATCCATTAATGAGAGCAATAATGTTTATTGTACTTATTTTTATTTAGAGAATGTGTATGGCAAAGTGAACAGGCTTGTAGTATGGAAAATTCTGTGAATATGGAGTTGGAGGTTGATTGCTAATAGACTGCTAATAAGAAGTATATGATGGAAGTAAACCATGTGTGAGAATAAACAGAATTATATGTTATGTCATTAATTAAATGGTTGTGGGTAAATATTAAGGAATACTTGTGGAGTTGTTCAACATGTGCTGAGTAAATACATATACTTCTGAATAAAGCTGTATTGTTAGCAGAGAATCCAAATGATTTGCAGCAAAAGTTAGATATATTGTATGACACAAGAAAGATTATAGGTCTGAAAATCAAACTCCAAAATAGATATGTTGACAAGGTAAATGGAAAGTTTATGATGAAAAACTGAAGAAAGTAGATGAATTTGTGTAGCATCATAGAATTATTACTAGTGTAGCGCTACCTCCTCAGAGGCCGCCAATGCCCAGGCCCTCCCAGCCACATCCCCCCTTGTCCAGCCTTGCAGCAATGTTCTTTAGAGATCGATGAGATGTCTTACAACCGGAGCTCACGCAGCATTAATGGGTGGCAGGCTCTTCTTCTTGAAGCAGGGCTTTCAGGCACGAACTTAACCAGTCTCAGTGGTTGATGCTCTGAAGATGTATATAACAGCTCAGGGCTGCTTTAGCAGCAGGAGTAGCCGGCCCCTGAGCAATCGTTCAGAATCCGATGAAATGGGGGGGGGTAAACCCTGGCTCCAGATGGTAACAATAACAACGACGGCCAGTATGTTATGGCAATGGCTCATCCCCCAGGGCAACTCCCCCCACCATGTCCCAGCACCTATGCCAGCAGCGATGGCCACAGTCCAGATGCCTCCAAAGTCCACAGCAACAGTTGGCACCACCAGTCTCTCTCCTCCTGGTGCTTCTTCTCTATGATTCTTCTTCAGGTTTCAGGATTCTAAACCACCCCCCTCCCTTACTCTTTATTATTAAAATCCGAGGCTAGAAACCCCAGCCAACTCCCTTACTTCACGCTCTCGCTTGCCTCCATCTCAGATATCCTCCCATGGAGGAAGCAATAAAACTTCACTCTATCTAGCCTCTATTTAAAATACCCTTGATAGAAAAATAAAATAAGCTTCCAGACCTTCTCTTCTCAACTCCAACCATCCCGGCCTTCTCCTTTTCTTCCCTTTTCTATCCTTCCTCCTTCCACTCACGCCAGCCACACCCAAGCCAACTGCAGCTGTCCCAATCTTCCCCTTCCCAGTCAAGCTCCTGCAAGCACTCTCAGGCAGTCCCCGCTACACACTCCCCCCACCAACAGTTTCTTTGGTCCCCCAAAGAATAGAGATCTTTTCTACCCGAC
>NW_015391481.1:0-2915 GCF_001527695.2 Protobothrops mucrosquamatus
TAAACATGCCTGAGTAGGGTTAAACATGATTAGGGTTTTAACTGTGGCTTATGGGAACCCAGCCTAACAAATGGTTTATGGCTCGATGTCTAAACGGGAAAACGAAGATGAATTGGAACTGTCCGACGCTTTGGTACTGAAAAGCTCGCTGAAACTAATCTCTCGTTCGTTTAGCTTCGGGGTAGAGCTCACAGTAATTATGCTTTTTTTGGGAACTACTACCCATTGAAATAAATTACATTTGCAGCCCAATCTGCATCAAGTGAGCAGAAAATGCTGTTATCTTGTAGTTTTTGATCTTCAGGGTCTTGGAGATGATATTTAAATTTTTTAATACAAATACAGCTATGAAATAAATAATTTAAAGCAGGAATATGCAAATATATGTATCTCTTTCTGCTCAAAATATTTGTATATATTTGAGCATTTAAATGTGCAAGAAAGAGACAGAGCATTACATCTAATGTAATGAAAGATATTCATTATTGATTCCCTCTGGTTTAGTCTATAGGGTTTTCTTTTCAAAATAGCATAACCCCATCTCTGTCTTTCTGTGGTTCCCTAGTGAAAGCTCAGCACCCTTTAGTTGTCAGAGAACTAAACGACAGCAGGAGATTTACTGTCCCTGGTGTCAATCTCTATCCTGCATCTACTGCCTATATTTCACATAACATCAGTCATTTGATTTCCCTCCAGTGATGTCAGTGAATAAAAAAACCTGCCCTTGTGTGGTGTTATAATAAAGGACAAATGTATCTTTAATAGTAGTACAGTTAATGATAACTAAAAACCCGTCTCATTCATCCTCAGAAGCAGAGACAAAGGCAAGGTCACAGAAAAGAAAAGAACAAAAAAATGACATTACAAGGATATATTTCAGCTAGTGTTAGTTGCAACTACAAAAAGGGTATTTTTCCTTTTTCCTCTCTCTCTCTCTCTCTCTCTCTCTCTCTCACACACACACACACACACACACACACACACACACAAAAGAGAAAGAGAAAAGAGGAAGATATACTGCATCTTAGAAGTTAATGAGCAAACCTCAGCATATTTACTTTCACTGGGCATTATTTTCAGTTATTTGTATCTAGGTCTATCTATGTTTCCTAGTAAAATACATGGGAAAATTCCATCGGAGGAAAATTCCACTTAGGGTTAGAACTAGGTCACCATGAACTTGTACAGCAAAATGGGCATCGCCAACAAATTCAGAGTGCTTGGGTATCATTACGAGGCTACTGACTTTTATATCCTGCCCTATCTATGTTTCCAGGTAAAATACATGGGAAAATCCCATTGGAGGAAAATTCCACTTAGGGTTAGACTTGGTCATTAGGAACTCAGAGAGCAAAATGGACCTAACTCTAAGTGGAATTTTTTTACTATGGACTTTTCCCATGTATTTCACCAAGAAACATAGATAGGGCAGGATACAAAAGTCAGTACCATACCCAATCACTCTGAATTTCTTGGCAATGTCCATTTTGCTTTCCAAGTATGGTTAGGAGGGCACTGACTTTTCTATGTTGCCCTATGTATGCTTCCTGTTAAAATACATGGGAAAATCCCTTTGGAGGAAAATTCCACATAGGACTAGGGTTACATCACCAAGAAGTCGCAGAGCAAAATGGACGTCCCCAACAAATTGGAGTGCTTGGGTATGGTTAGGATGGCACTGACTTTTCTAGGCTGCCCTATCTATGTTTCCTGGTGAAGTACATGGGAAAATCCCATAGGAGGAAAATTCCACTTAGGGTTAGGGTTAGGTCACCATGAACTCCGAGAGCAAAATGGACATAACCAGCAAATTCAGAGTGCTTGGGTATGGTTAGGATGGCACTGAGTTTTCTAGGCTGCCCTATCTATGTTTCCTGGTAAAAGACATGGGAAACCCTATTGGAGGAAAATTCCATGTAGGGTTAGGGTTAGGTCACCATGAACCCAGAGAGCAAAATGGACAATGCCAGGAAATTCAGAGTGCTTGGGTTTGGTTAGGACGGCACTGACTTTTCTAGGCTGCCCTATCTATGTTTCCTGGGAAAATACATGGGAAAATCCCATCGGAGGAAAATTCCTCTTAGGGCTAGGGTTAGGTCACCATGAACTCAGAGAGCAAAATGGACTTCACGAACAAATTTGGAGTGCTTGGGTTTGGTTAGGACGGCACTGACTTTTCTAGGCTGCCCTATCTGTTTCCTGGGAAAATACATGGGAAAATCCCATCGGAGGAAAATTCCACTTAGGGCTAGGGTTATGTCACGATGAATTCACAGAGCAAAATGGACATCCCCAACAAATCGGAGTGCTTGGGTATGGTTAGGATGGCACTGACTTTTCTAGCCTGCCCTATCTATGTTTCCTGGTAAAATACATGGAAAATCCCATTGGAGGAAAATTCCACTTAGGGTTAGGGTTAGGTCACCATGAACTCCGAGAGCAAAATGGACATAACCAGCAAATTCAGAGTGCTTGGGTATGGTTAGGATGGCACTGAGTTTTCTAGGCTGCCCTATCTATGTTTCCTGGTAAAAGACATGGAAAATCCCATCGGAGGAAAATTCCACTTAGGGTTAGAGTTAGGTCACCATGAACCCGTAGAGCAAAATGGACATCGGCAGCAAATTCGGAGTGCTTGGGTATGGTTAGGAGGGCTTTGACTTTTCTAGGGTGCCCTATCTATGTTTCCTGGTAAAATACATGTGAAAATCCCATAGGAGGAAAATTCCACTTAGGGTTAGTGTTATATCACCATGAACCCGTAGAGCAAAATGGACATCGCCAGCAAATTCGGAGTGCTTGGGTATGGTTAGGATGGCACTGACTTTGCTAGGCTGCCCTAGGTTTCCTGGTGAAGTACATGGAAAATCCCATAGGAGGAAAATTCCACTTAGGGTAAGGGTTAGGTCACCATG
>NW_015391481.1:5744-8108 GCF_001527695.2 Protobothrops mucrosquamatus
ATTCAGAGTGCTTGGGTTTGGTTAGGACGGCACTGACTTTTCTAGCCTGCCCTATCTATATTTCCTGGTAAAATACATGAAAAATCCCATTGGAGGAAAATTCCTCTTAGGGCTAGGGTTAGGTCACCATGAACTCAGAGAGCAAAATGGACTTCACGAACAAATTTGGAGTGCTTGGGTTTGGTTAGGACGGCACTGACTTTTCTAGCCTGCCCTATCTATGTTTCCTGGGAAAATACATGGAAAATCCCATCGGAGGAAAATTCCACTTAGGGTTAGGGTTAGGTCACCATGAACCCGTAGAGCAAAATGGACATCGGCAGCAAATTCGGAGTGCTTGGGTATGGTTAGGATGGCACTGACTTTGCTACGCTGCCCTATCTATGTTTCCTGGTAAAATACATGGAAAATCCCATCGGAGGAAAATTCCTCTTAGGGCTAGGATTAGGTCACCATGAACTCAGAGAGCAAAATGGACTTCATGAACAAATTCGGAGTGCTTGGGTTTGGTTAAGATGGCAGTAACTTTTCCAGGCTGCCCTATCTATGTTTCCTGGGAAACTACATGGAAAATCCCATCGGAGGAAAATTCCATGTAGGGTTAGGGTTAGGTCACCATGAACCCAGAGAGCAAAATGGACAATGCCAGGAAATTCAGAGTGCTTGGGTTTGGTTAGGACGGCACTGACTTTTCTAGGCTGCCCTATCTATGTTTCCTGGGAAAATACATGGGAAAATCCCATCGGAGGAAAATTCCACTTAGGGCTAGGGTTACGTCACGATGAATTCACAGAGCAAAATGGACATCCCCAACAAATCGGAGTGCTTGGGTATGGTTAGGATGGCACTGACTTTTCTAGGCTGCCTATCTATGTTTCCTGATGAAGTACATGGGAAAATCCCATAGGAGAAAAATTCCACTTAGGGTTAGTGTTAGGTCACCATGAAATCACACAGCAAAATGGACATTGCCAGGAAATTCAGAGTGCTTGGGTATGGTTAGGAGGACACTGACTTTTCTAGCCTGCCCTATCTATGTTTCCTGGTAAAATACATGGAAAATCCCATCAGAGGAAAATTCCACTTAAGGCTAGGGTTAGGTCACCATAAACTCAGAGAGCAAAATGGACATTACCAGTGGATTCCTAGCCGACTGATACACTTAGGAACGTACTAAGCTTTTGAGCCCACCTTTATCTATGCTTATTGGTAAAATATATGGGAAAATATTCGTCTTCAGCCTAAATGATCAAAATGGCCCATTACCATAGAATGTACTGATGGTCCATTTTCATCTTATTCCAAAGAGCCCTGGAAGAACATCTATTATCAGAAAGGTAGGCTGCGAAAAGGAAAAACGGGATTAACTCTCTAGCCTGGAATAATGAAACGGGGAAAAGCAGAATGCTTTGACATGGATTGCATTCCATGTTCCATATACATACGGATTACAATATTGCTTTGGAAGGAAGTCCTTCATATTCATCGTTTTCCTTCATGGTGCAGTAGGTTGTATTCAAGAGCAAAGCAGTGGGTGACAAAGTCCTTGCAGATCAACTTGCAGTTTTCTTTTGCACTTTACCAGCAATGCTGTCCTCTGTGCAGCTAGGTTGGAATTCTTTAAGTAAAAGAAGAAAGGAGGTCTAAGAGTCTCCAGGATCTGAGCTGAGGTTCTCTTTCTCCAAATTGTTGCTCTCCAGATGTACTAAACTATAATTCCATCCATCCATCCATCCATTCATTCATTCATTCATTCATTCAGTTTATATCATACTTCAGACAGCAGAGATTACATTAAGAGAGAAGACATTTTGGTGTGACAATAACAGCAACTAGGGAACTAAGGAGAAGAAAATTACGTGTCTTCTTAGAGGGGTGTTTTATTAAATTTTTAGGGGGTTCGGGGTTGGCCCGAAGGGACTTAGGGGAGTCCTCTCCGAGGCCAAGGCCAGTCCTGTCTGGGGGGCGCGGAGTGGTGAGGGAGGAGACTGGGGGGTTAACAGAGGGTGGTGTGATAGGTACGGTCAGTGGGAGGGGCAGATATGGTGGGAGCAGAGGACCATATCGGGTTTTGGGAGCACGCACACGCTGCTTACAAGCTTGTGGATGCTCCGATCCTCAGGGCTCTACTCGACTTCCAGGGACTTCAGATCCTCGGGCCCGGAACCATCGGCTGATGTTGTGCAATGCCAGGTCCGTGGTAAATAAGGCCCCCCTCATTCAAGAGCTTATTCAAGAGGGGGGAGCGGACCTGGCAGGTATCACCGAGACCTGGCTGGGCATGGAAGGGGGAGTTCCCCTTGTTGATCTATGCCCACCGGGTTTCCAGGCATTCCATCAGCCGAGGGCCCGGGGTAGGGGCGG
>NW_015391481.1:10891-12889 GCF_001527695.2 Protobothrops mucrosquamatus
TCCCTGATCTCCCTTCCTTCCGCCGCGCCCTTAAGACATGGTTATTCCAGCTTGCGGGACTGGCCTAGGGGAAAATTTTTAGAGGGGGTTTTAAAATAATTTTAATTAGACCAATTATTAATATTTGCCTTTTAATTAAGTTTTAATCTGTAGTTTGATATTTTGTATTTTTATCTGGTTGTTAGCCGCCCTGAGTCCGTAAGGAGAAGGGCGGGATATAAATATAAATATAAATAAATAAATAAATAAAATAAATAAAAAAAACCACTTCCTGGAGAGCATGTTCCTTGGCAATGAGTATCAACATAGATGGGCACAGCAGATGAAGCTTCAGGTGTTAACATTCTGTTATCCTGAAGGTAATCAAAAATCTAGATGCTGTGACATTTTTAAAAGTTGTTGTTGTTGTTGTTAGTTGAGAAGTCATGTCCAACCCATCGCGACCCCATGGACAATGTTCCTCCAGGTCTTCCTGTCCTCTACCATCTTCTGGAGTCCATTTAAGCTCACTCCTACTGCTTCAGTGACTCCATCCAGCCACCTCATTCTCTGTCGCCCCTTTCTTCTATTGCCCTCAATCTTTCCGAGCATTAGGCTCTTCTCCAGTGAGTCCTTCCTTCTCATTAGGTAGCCAAAGTACTTGAGTTTCAACTTCAGGATCTGGCCTTCTAAAGAGCAGTCAAGGTTGATCTCCTCTAGGACTGACCGGTTTGATCGCCTTGCAGTCCAGGGGACTCGCAGGGGTCTTCTCCAGTACCATAGTTCAAAGGCCTCAATTCTTTTGCGCTCAGCCTTTCTTATGGTCCAACTTTCACAGCCATACATTGCAACTGGGAAAACCATGGCCTTGACTATATGTACTTTTGTTGGCAGGGTGATGTCTCATCTTTTTAGTATGCTGTCTAGATTTGCCATAGCTTTTCTCCCCAGGAAAGTAACCCACAGATTAAAGTTGTCTTGACAAATACTCTTGACAGATGATCCAGTCTATTAACCTAGAAGGCTCAAATGAGTCATTCAGCACTTCTGAGAACAATGAGATGACAGCAAGATCCAGAAGTTCACAAAATAGTCCAGTGAGAATCCAAACAGAATAAAGGGAGTGATGTTGAGATGGAAAGAGAAATACAGCAGAACAGGGCAGGGAAATCATGTTATGTGCAATACTACATGCAGTCGCTATGTGATGCAAACTATAGGAAACATAGGCCTATACTGGAAAATCGGAACTAGCAACCAAGTGTTTAGTGACCACAAATTGACCATTAGCTCTAAATGACTTAAGGCCTGTCTGTCTAAGGCAGGGGTAGGCAACCCAAAACACTCAAAGAGCCATTTGGACCCATTTTCCACCGAAAATAAAAAAACTGGGAGCCGCAAAACCCTTTTGATATCTAAAATGAAGATAACACTGCATATATCCTTTTATCGTGTCCGACCCATCGCGACCCCATGGACAACGTTCCTCCTGGTCTTTCTGTCCTCTACCATCTTCTGGAGTCCATTTAAGTTCACGCCTACTGCTTGAGTGACTCCATCCAGCCACCTCATTCTCTGTCGTCCCCTTCTTCTATTGCCCTTAATCTTTCCCAGCATTAGGCCCTTCTCCAGTGAGTCCTTCCTTCTCATTAGGTGGCCAAAGTATTTGAGTTTCAACTTCAGGATCTGGCCTTCTAAAGAGCAGTCGCGGTTGATCTCTTCTATGACTGACCGGTTTGAATGCCTTGCAGTCCAAGGGACTCGCAGGAGTCTTCTCCAGCACCATATTAACCAAATAAGAAAGAAAAAACGAACACTAGGCAGTGGCGGATTTAGTAGTTAGGAGGCCCGAGGCGCAAACAAATTGAGGCCCCCTCACGCTTGAAGAAAAACAATATTATGAAACTATGAACTTTATTTGGCAAATAACATTTTTTAATACCATACAAAAAAAATTAATTACAAGGGCATTTTTCTGGCTTTCGAATTGGCGAATTTATCAATTAGCAATTCAAAATC
>NW_015391481.1:14684-17795 GCF_001527695.2 Protobothrops mucrosquamatus
TTATTATTATTATTATTATTATTATTATTATTATTATTATTATTATTATTATTATTATTATTATTATTATTACTTCCTGCCTCTGCGCCCATAAAGGTAAAAAGGTATATGCATTGTTATCTTCATTTTAGATGTCAAAGGGGTCTCTCTCTGTGTCTCTCTCTGTCTCTCCCCCCTCTCACTCTCTCTTTCTCTCCCTCTCTCTTTCTCCTTTGTTCTCTCTTTCCTCTCTCTCTCTCTCTTTCTGCCCTTGGTCTGCCAGTCCTCTTCCCCCACTCTTTCCCTCTCTCTCTCCCCCTCTCTCCCTCTCTCTCTTTATCTCTCTCTCTCTCTCTCTCTCTCTCTCTCTCTCTCCCTCTCTCCGATCTTCTGCTCACCTGGCAAGCTGGCTTCAAGCTGTTCTCCAACAAGCTCAGGGGTAGGCAACCTCGGCTCTTTTATGACTCATGGACTTCAACTCCCAGAATTCCTGAGCCAGCATAGCTGGGCTAGCTAGCTCTCTCCTGCCTTTCCTGCTTCCTGCTTCTTGCAGAGATGCAGCAAAGGGAGGAGCTCCGCCCAGTAAGCTTTTCAGCTCATCGGAGAACACTGTGAGTCCACTCTCTTTTTTACACACACACACACACACACACACACACACACAGAGAGAGAGAGAGAGAGAGAGAGAGAGAGAGAGAGAGAGAGAGGAGAAGCGCAAGTGCCTCTGTCTCTGTCTCTCTCTGCAAATGGCAAAGGAGGCTGGGAGCCGCAGGGGAAGGCTCAAAGAGCCACATGCAGCTCCTGAGCCGCAGGTTGCCGACCTGTGGTCTAAGGAATCAACTTTTCTGTTGTAAACTTGCCTGAAGGGTGGGATTGGAAATACTTAACCTAAGGGTGGAATCAAATACATCATCAGATTGGAGTTACTGTGCTCCCACATGAGACCCAAGTCCATTCCCCCTGTGAATTCCATCTAGTGCCAATTTGGCTTGACTAAATTTTATAGATCAGATTCTTGTATGTGGGTAGCATGTAATAAATCTTTAGTACAGGGGTGTCAAACTCGCAATGTCACGTGATGTGTCATGATGTACCGCAACTTTTTTTCCATTGCCGGCAAAGGGGTAGGCGCGGTTTTGGCATGGAGCATCCGGCCCGTGGGCCAGCAGTTTGACACCCCTGCTTTAATACTTTGAACTCAACACCTGTTCCTGGTTACTTGTGCCTGACACTGCCTATATTTTAAGAATTGCAGAAGGCCTTCTGAATACGTATCCCCTTGCCTTGCTATCAAGAACTTGTTTTTCTGACAGAAATTATTCTGTATTGCTCCCAGGCTAAAAAATACATTCTCTCAGGAGATGCATTGTCCCGACCCCCACTCCTGCCCTTTTGCATTTAGAAAATCAATAAAGATTTGTGTCTCCGGTCCTTTAATATGTTAATGCTTGCATTTCTTCTCATTTAAATTTTTAGCATTTGACATATGATTTTATGGTTGTTGTTTTCTAATTTTGTTAGCTATCTTGAGTAAAATATCCTTTTATTCAGCACTGAATCTATAACTCTTATTGTATCACTTAGCTCTCAGACTTTCTGAGATTAAATTTTTGGACAGACAATGCTTCTGTATGATTATCTATCCAGAAGAAATTATGAGAGAAATAAAGTGAAGCTGAAATAGAAAATCTTGAAGTTATATAGTAATTCCTGGAATTTCTGTCTTACTTATAACAGCAGCTGAGATATTTCTAACTTTGTTCTGTGTCTTCAGTTCACTGCTTTTTTTTCTGGGTATAAGTAGTTTATAAGAATCATTTGGGTCTGTTTACCTAAATCAGTGGTTCTCAACCTTTTTAATGCCGCGACCCCAACCGGTCGTAAGTCGAGGACTAAACCGGTCGTACGTCGAGGACTAAACCGGTCATAAGTTGAGGACTGAACTGGTCGTAAGTCGAGGACTACCCAACCCGTCGTAAGTCGAGGACTTTCCCTGCCCGGGAGCGCCGTGCATGCGTGGTTCCGCCCCCTGCGCCGGCCGAGGCATAGCTGGCAAGCAGCAGAGACGGAGCAGGCTGACCACCAGCTGGCCCAGCCCAAGGGAGGTAAGGCACCCGCCGGAAAACGGGAAAAAAATGGCAGACAAAAAAAAATGGCAGACAAAAAAAATGGCGGACAGCCTTGCTTGGCGACCCCCGTGAAATGGTCGATCGACCCCAAATGGGGTCCCGACCCACAGGTTGAGAACCACTGACCTAAATCATGGACTAAAGCAGCTGAGTTTTCTATGTGTCCTGTAAGTTTTCTACATGAATTTATCAGTTTACCACTGTAACAAAGATGTGCAGCACTTTTGTAAATAACAGTTGTTGTTAATAAGATTATTACCAGAATCACTACATAACTGATTTCATCCTACCCATTTCAGTCTTTATAATCTAGCTATCCCTTCAGTGTGTATGGATGTTCTTAATTCAAAATAACAATTCATACATCTGAAGAAAAAAGCTGAAATCAACAAAAGCGTATGCAAGAGCCTTGACATTTTTGTCCTGAGAGGAATAATTGAGCATTTGAAGACAGATCATGGACACTTTCACCAATTACCTGCTTGGAGGCTAGGGGATGAGTGGGACCTGTTTATTCCCAAAATGGCTGCCATGAAAAACTGTAGTCAGACAGAAAACACTCATAGATAAAAAGGCAATTTTGTGAGTTGGTCTGTCACTTTTAAAGCCTGAAGATGGATTTTTAGCAACTGTTTTTAATCAGATGGAAGTACACCCAATAAAGCAGTGGGACTCGTTTTGTTTCTTTATGGGCCATCTGCAAATCCCACCAACATCCTTGGCAATAAAGTTTGACAGAAGACAATACCTTCTGTTTCAGCATGCCAACTTCCCATTTAATTTTCTTTTAATATTTTTACAGCAGCTAGGATAAGGTCCCTTTTATGCCACATTAGTGATTATGAAATAATTGTGGACTGAAATCAATTGTATTTGTTTGATTTTGTTACTTTTATTTTTGTTGGGTTTTGTGTTTGGATTTAATTTTATGCTAGCTACCCAGAGTTGCAATGTGTGAGTTGCAGCCACATCAATTGTTTAAATAATTATATGAATTAAATAA
>NW_015391481.1:18587-25012 GCF_001527695.2 Protobothrops mucrosquamatus
ACTAAATCTTCATACAGTCTTCATATAGTCACAGATCAAAACCTGAATTATCCAGGATACACTAATCTCAGAGATTAAAGTAAACTCAGAATTGCTACTGTCCAATATTAGTATAGCTAGTATACTGGCAAAAACAATTGCCTCATCAAGTCAGTGTTAACTCTTAACAACCATATGGATAGATTTTCTTCTCCAGCCTAGTATCTCCAACTGAGTCCTTTGGCTTTTCCAACACTGCAGCTATACTGCTGTAATTGAATCTTTCCATCCTATTCCTAGTCCAGCGGTTCTCAACCTATGGGTCGCGACCCCATTTGGGGTCGATCGACCATTTCACAGGGGTCACCAAGCAAGGCTGTCCGCCATTTTTTTCCCCTTTTCTGGCGGGTGCCTTACCTCCCTTGGGCTGGGCCAGCAGGTGGTTGGCCTGCTCCGTCTCTGCCGCTTGCCAGCTACGCCTCGGCCGGCGCAGGGGGCGGAACCATGCATGCGCGGCGCTCCCGGGCAGGGAAAGTCCTCGACTTACGACCGGTTGGGTAGTCCTCAACTTACGACCGGTTTAGTCCTCGACTTACGACCGGTTGGGGGTCGCGGCATTAAAAAGGTTGAGAACCACTGTCCTAGTCATTCTCTTCTTCTCTTTCCTTTCAACTTTCTCAGCAATGTAGCATTCTTAACAGAGCTGGGTCTTCATGTTAATGTGTCCAGGTATGATAATTTCGGGTCTTTTGTATCTTAAATGAGAACTCTGGAATGATTTATTTTCTGATTCATTTCTTTGTTTTCCTGAATAGTCACAGTATTCTCAGCAGGTTTTCCAACACTGAAAGTCAAAGGATCAGTAGTTTTCTATCTTATTTCTTCAAAGTCCAACTTTCAGTTACAAAGAGTATCCTAGGGAAAACTATTGCCTATACAGATCTTTTAATGTAATTTTTTCAAAGACCTTGTTTGCTGCTCCAAGGAAGATCCTCAACTTCCTATGGACATTTCATAGCTTGACATAATCAAAACACTTGAAGGCCATTCTATAATTAATGAAGCATATCTTCAGGTTTATACTGAATATTTTGCATACCCATTTCCGTTACCCACACCCAAACCATACACCAATATCTCTGTGCTTCCTTACATAGCCACCAAACATGAAAATATGTGCCCCTTTCCTTTTTACATTTCCAACATAATGGCGAGTATCCTTTATACATTTTGGCTAATCTTGTTGGAGGGAGATGCCATCTGTAGATCATCTTATACAAATTTTCTTTAAAAGACGACGCAAATGTAATTTTATTGTTTCGTATCCATACCTGCTGCCACTGATCCAAATTAATATTGTATCCTAGATCTATCGCCCATGTCACCATTGATTCCTTAACCTGTTCTTCAAATAGCCAAAACAATCTTAAACATCCATGTATGGTTCTAATCTGTATTGGATAATGCTAAGTGGTATTTTATTAGCATGAAAAATTAAGGATATTGTACAATGGTTTGAATATTCTACTAAGTCTCATTTCTTTAGTATGCAGACTGAATTCTTCCCACCTGTTGGCCACTGTGCTGTTCTCCAGATTGAAATAATTCATAAATTCTTGTAGACTTCTGACTCGGTAAAGACCAGACTGCTGATCTGAATTCAGAGTTTTTTTATGAGATATCGGAGTATCATCTTTTTGTTTTAATGGTCCACTGATTTAAGAGCTTGGTACCAGCAATAGATGAGAGAAGCATATTCAAAATCAATGTATTTATTTATTCACTGAAGAAAATTGAGTTGATGTCATTCTGACACCATTCGATATAAAGATTGTATAGAATCATTAGGCACCAAGCAAAATGTTTACAGAGAAAATTCAACTATCCAATGAAAAATGCTAAGAAAGGCCATATTGCCATTGTTACTGATTCTCACTACTGTTTTTTTAATAGGAAAAAGAAAGATCACAACTTGCATTCTGTTCAAAGGCTAGGTTTACCCAACACCAAGCTATAATATGGTTTGATGAGTTTGAGTATAGTGTATTATGTGAACTCAAGTCATTTTTTTAATATGTAATATATACAACATAAACTTGTTATGATTTATTAATTAAATCAAGGAAGAAACAAGTAATAGCTTAGTACAAAATATAAATCTAATCACAGGCATGTTCTGTAACCTATTAGGTCTGTTTCTGGATTTCAGATATGTGGACATGGCCATTGATAGCTAGCCATGACAGAAAAATGATGCTATGATGCAAGCCCAGTTCTCTTATACTTATGTCCAACAAGTATGTAAGTCAGGAAATTTACATTGGGATGGCAAAATGCTAGTTTTATCACTGTGTCCTCCCAAAAAGGTATGTAGATGGACATTAGATATTCATACTATGTGGTGAAAAAAATCCCTTGTACTGTTCTATTCCAAATAGAATCCCGCTAACATAAACAGGACAAAACTTCAATATGGAATCAGAAACCATGCTTTGTTTCTACCACTAGTAGGAAATGATCAATGTACCTTCTGTTTCTTCTACCATATTACCCAACTGAGCAAAGAACATCTTGAGAAAAAAGGGAGTGGAAGTCCATGATATAACACTTCCAGCGGCACATTTTTTTAAAGTATTCAGCTTTCTATTAACGACTTGGGCCAGAGAAGTTTTTGATGTGACATTTTCTTCATCAATAAAGAATTTTATCCTCACACACTAGTTAATCACTGCTTCCATCATTTTATTGAAAGTACTTTTTCAGGAACTTGTGAACACATTGGAGTAAAATTGTCCATAATGCCACTGTCTTATTCATTGTAGCAGTAAGAACACTTCTTAGGTGGGTAGTTTATCTTCTGTAAGGGAAAATAAATCTTCTTTCTTCTTCCTCTGTAATAAAACATGTCTGTTTTTAACTGGAGCACCAAGCAGCTGTTTTTAATTCTTGACACAGGATTTCTTGGTCTCTGAGTAGTAATTGCTGTTAGATCAGTTATTATTGTTGTAAATTTATTGTTCATTATTGTGACAGCACTGCTATGGAATCATCAGCACAGAGACCATTTTGCTACTGAAAATATCGACCGAAAAACTGTTTCTTCTGTATTAAAGGGTAGAAGTTTTATTTATGTTGGTCTAATACATCTGCAGCTTTTGTGAGTCTCTTTGTGATGGAATATGCACCTGGAGAAGCAGGGAGGAGGATGTTGGCAACACAGAGCTTTCCCAGGGAGGACTCAGTAAATATCATCAGAAAGAGGCCCAGATTAAGAGACTGCACAGTCCCAAGTTGGAGGGAAAATGAGGAAGAACAGGTGCAAACAAGTCCCTTCTGACAAATGACCAAGTTCTAGAACTTTTTGTAAAGCAGTAACAGAATCACCTTTATTATATTTGCTATCATAAAAAGGGCATTTTCTCTCTTCCTCCATGAGTATGTTTTAGTACTCTCTTTGTATAATTGCCTTTTTTCAATACTGTGTCAGCTATCCTGTATCAGAAGGGTAAAGGTTTTTCAGACAGGCTTAAATCCCAGCCACTTTTTTGATCTGATACACAACTAAGTGGCAGTATTAACCAACCTAGGCTGATTTCCAAAAAGTAAACAGGATTGGCCCCAGTTAACACTTGGAGGGGGACCACTTGGAAATCCTGGGGCTGTTGTTGCGAAGAAAATGACATAGGTATTTCATTGGATGTAGAGCTCTATTTTAAAAAAAGACTTTGCCTTTAATGCTCAGCCTGCTTTTGAAGGTAATGTTGCCTTCTTATTCCTAAACTGAAATTGAATGGATGGAAGATCAGGAAAAGTCAGCCTCAGTGAAACAACAACCAGGAAGCAGTATGGGGCTCCCAAACAACATCAGAATATGACATGAGGAGTGGAATTATAATTTCATCCCCTGCAACATTGCATAATCAAAAAATAATGGGTCATGTATTTATGAATCAATATATTTTATATAATTGTAATTATCCTGAAGCAAGAACACTTCTACTCAGCAGAACTTCTAAGCTCCTCATATGCTGGCACCATTTACATCAAGTTCTTCCCAAGAATTTAGGATGCTAGAAAGCAGGGGTGTCAAACTCGCAATATCACGTGATGTGTTGCAACGTATCACGACTTTTTTTCCATTGCTGGCAATGGGGTGGGCACGGTTTCGGCATGACACATCCAGCCCGCAGGCTGGCAGTTTGACACTCCTGCTATAAAGTATCAGAATAGTTTATGTGTGGATCCAAGCAGTGTGGGCTTTTGCAATTGGCAGATGGATATTTTGCTAGTGCATAGATTTTTTTAAGTGCCATCCAAGATTTTTTGGTATATACTTTCAAGATATTCAGAAAAAATCATAGGTAACCCTGTATCTAAGCCTACTGAAGAGTAATAATTGAGGAGAAAGGTAATGACAAATAAGGTTAAAGAATGACAGAAATAGCTGTTAAACACTGTTGCAACCAGCTTTATAGAAACTTGTTTACAGAATATTGAGAAATAACAGGCAATAGATTAGCTGTCAAATAGAAAAGCCCCAGGTGTAGATGACAAACCAGATGAAATATCTCTTCAACTGCATAATGCTATAAGAGAAAAATCAACTAAAATACTCAAAGTTATATGTCCATAATTGTGGAACAAGGTCTATGATCTACAGATTAGGAAAGTTAAGATGTATATGCTCATACTGAAGATGAGAAAAAGCAAATTGACAACACTAGTTCCTCACAAAAACAATTTTTTTTGCTTATTTATTTGTTTGCTGCATATCTTACTGCAAGGGAACTCTGGCCACCTTAAGATTTTGCATAGAAAAATAGCATTGTACATTAAGAAATACGAAGCTACCAGGCAGAAGTTTTTGATAAGGCAAAGGGACACAAGAGCATTCAAGAATATGGAATATATTAAGGTAATTGAGAAGACCAGATTGCTTGATCCCTAGTTTGAGAAATCTTTACAGTGAAAAATAGGCTATTGTAAGAATTGAATTTGGAGGGAAAAAAGTGATTTAGAATAGAGAAGGATATTACAAAAGGATTTTTATTGTTCCCTTGTGCCAAATACTGCACATTGAATGAATGCGTTATTGCTAATGCATGGTGAATAATTGAGAAAGCCAAAGAATATAAAAAAGGTGTCAATATCTGCTTCATCAATTATAAAAATGATTTTGATTGTCTTTATCACATAAGCTGTGGAAAGTGGTCAGAAAAATGGGAATCCAAGAACATCTCATTGTCCTCATGAGAAACTTATATTCAAGTCAAGAAGTTAAAAGTACAGAGACAGGTTCTAGGTTGGCAAAGGATTGTGACAAGGCTGCATACACTCCCCTTAATTTAATCAACTTATAGGCTGAATATCTATCAAAGGACTAGATGAGGATGAGCTGGGTTTTAAAACTGAAGGAAGAAATATCAAGTAACCCATACTATGCTGTTGACAATATCCTGATAGCCAAAAATGCAAAATACCTGCAAGTTCAAATACTAAACGTTCACATGATCATTAAACAGAAATTGGGGAGGGGGAGGGGTGGATGGTAGGATTAAAATGATTATTGGACTGTTTTTGGACAAGCTAAGAGAACCTTGACTCTCAGCTTTTTACTCCTGAGAAGTACTTGCAAGCAACCTCTTTTTTCTACTCAAAAAAAAACCCCGAAACATTAAAAAAAAAAACCTATCGATTCAAGTGCCAATCCCCTTCTGGAAGTTTGTATTAAGAAACAAGGCATTTCTATTATATAGAGCAGTGTTTCTAAATATCAGCAACTTTAGATTGTGTGGATTTCATTTCTAAAAATTCCTCAGTCAGCATGCCAACATGCTGCATATACACACCTTAAAACTGCTGAAGTTGAGAAACGCCGATATAGAGGAAGGTTGCTATATTTGCGAATAACAGAAATTCTTGCTAGGAAGAGGCTGCCTATCTACCAAGTCAACTTTATCTCAGATGTTTTTTGTTTTGTGTTGATCCTGCAACAATGCTCTTTGAGATCCAATAGCTCAGGGGTAGTCAACCTTGGCTCTTTTATGACTCCTGGACTTCAATTCCCAGAATTCCTGAGCCAGCTTGGCTGGCTCAGGAATTCTGGGAGTTGAAGTCCACGAGTCATAAAAGAGCCAAGGTTGACTACCCCTGCAAATAGCCTAACTAAGAAATTTTCCCTTTATGGAAACAAACAAAGCAATCAAGACAGAAGAACATATAGAGGGAAAAAAGGAGCCTTTTCGTTAACTCATCCCTAAACAAAAGAATTTATTTCTGCCTGAAAAAGTTGTGAACAACGCCTGCCTGAAAATAAAATAAGAATCCCTTTTTATCATCTTCTACCAAACCGTTTTTCTCCTAAAAGATCGCTTGATTTTACGTCCCCGCTTCTCTCTTTTTACCTCTCTTTACCTGCAAATGGAGGGTTCCCATTTCCAGAAAAG
>NW_015391482.1:0-3371 GCF_001527695.2 Protobothrops mucrosquamatus
TATTATTTCTATCCATATGGAGTCCTGCATTCATTACTACCTGATGTTTCTGATGTCTGATTTGTAATGCCATTTGTGACAGCACTCTTTGAAGATTCATAAATTAAAGGCTAGACCAGGGGTAGGCAACCTTGGCTCTTTTATGACTCGTGGACTTCAACTCCCAGAATTCCAGAACCTACCCTGAGCAGGTCCCGGTGATTTATATTCAAGATCAAGGTCGGATAGGTGTTCTCTTACCATTTTCTTGCTTACTTTAATTTTTGTTTCTAGTATGTCTTTTGCGGTGGTTTTGTTTTGGTATGTTGGGCTGTAATTTTTTTTCATGTGAAGACTGAAGTATGAGTTAAGTAGTTCTGCTTTCTCCCTGTTGCCTGTTATTTCCTTGCCATCTTTTCTCTTTAGTGGGCCTACAGTTTCCTCGATTTGTTGTTCAGTAAAACAAACCATTAAACAAAATAATGTGCAGGATAGCCAGGACAATTAAAGAAATTATTTTCATGATGCTGCAGATGTATCAATGTTATTTCCAAGCATGTTTTTCAAAGTCTATGTTTTTCAATAGACTAGGCCAGATGATTACTTTTTTTTAGTGAAGATTAGGCCATATGTATTGTTTTTGCTTGTACGGTTATTATTTGTGGAAACAAATGGTAAATTGTAAACACTGAAATCAAATTAAGAAGTTGCCATCTAAAAATGTAATTAGAAGATGGTTAAGGAGAATAGCAGCTTCCAGGAAAGGCTATTACTTGTGAAGAAGTGGGGGAAATGACATTGAATTTTGACATTGATAAGCCACTTTGAATAACTACCTTCCATAGTAATAATTTTGGTCAACTCACTCATGGAGTGCAGACTTAGAACATAGACTAATGAGGTTGGAAGGGACCTTAGAGGTCTCTACCCTAAACCATTCCAGACAAATGCTTGTCCAATCTCTTCTTAAAAACCTCCAGTGTTGGAGGACTCACAACATCTGGAGGCAAGTTGTTCCACTGGTTAACTGTTCTCACTGTCCTAAAATTTTGAAGACAGGTAAAAGCAGTCTTCAAACTTGCCCCTTTTATGACTTGTGGACTTCAACTCCCAGAATTCCTCAGCCAGGCACGTTAGACTGATCTTTGTATCCCAATTTTTTATGCAAAGGTTATGCACCTTTGCATCTTCACTTAGGCAAGATAGAGACCTGGGTGGACCAGTTTTGCATTCTGACTATGTGACCAATGCTAGCCCTGTTGTCTTTGGCTGCTCAGATAATTAACTGGGCACAACTGAAACAGAACTCTTGTCAGGTATGACAAAAGAAGGTGAAGCAATAGCTAGTTACATATATCAGGGAAGAAATTTGCCAGTCTTTCCTCCTCTTTGTGATCATCTCTTTATTGAATACATCCATCTTACTCAAAAAGTTATCTTAGCAGAAAAGACCTCCCGAACACAGTATTTTGCCACAGTACTGGAATATATTGGGATTTTCCACACAGATAATACTTCCAACAATATAACAAAGGTTTTAAAAATATCTACCAACAATTAAAAAGTGAAAAGATGGCCATCCCACTTCCAAATAGTTGCATTATATGAAGAAACAGTGTTGTGACTGAAAACAAATTACTTAGTTCTTGTGTCTTCAGCCTGATCCCTCAAGAGATACACCTATTTCCTTCAAGTATAGGCATATAACACCAGGTACACCATACCTGGACAGCTAGATAGCCCAGATAATCATCAGAGTCATTCAGAAAACTGCAACTCATTGTTGCCATCTAGGGACTGATGAGATATTTTCAGTCTAACTAAAAATCAGCCAACTGGAAGAATCCATGGTGAGATTCCTGATACTTCCTGCTGTTTGGGGATGGAATGCATTCACTCAGCAAAAAAAAAGAGTTTATCATCACCATCATTCCAAATTGTTTCACTTCTTCCAAACAACGTTGTCAGATAATTAAATAAAATTGGCAATGCAGAAGCATAGCATCAGAAAGGTTATATGATCTTTGTTTCTCTTGAATTCTCTATGTCATTAATTACATGGACATGATCGAGGGAAATATTGTATCAAGGAAATACTATGAGCATCAGTTTGGTCTAGTTTGGCAACTTTAAGGTTTGTGGACTTCAACTCCCAGAATTCCCCAGCCAGCCATGGTTGAACACCTCTGGTGAAGTCATTAAAGCACCAGGTTTAAAACTGGGACTTCTAGTCCTGCCTTAGCCGTGAAATCTGGCTGAGTGACTTTGAGTCAGCAACTCTCTCTCAGTCCAACTCATTTCACAGATTGTGTCCTGGGGAAAATAGAAGGAAAGAGTAGTATATATTTTTGCTACCTTGGATTATTTATTAAAATAATAAAGATGGAGTAAATAAGTAAATAAATAAATACACACACACACACACACATACATACATACATACATAATAAGAAACAATGGCATTCATCAAAACTCTTTAAAAGCTAAATGTTTTGCCTCCTATCACTTTTTTAAAATGCTGTTTTGGAAGCCTATCTCAAAAACCCCTTGTCTTAACAAATAAATTTGCTGACATATACAATAATGCCCCAATTCTGCAAATATACATAATTGTTCAGAGCATACAATAATTTATGCTTTCTTATATAATAAGGGCTGCATTGTTGAGAGTTTGGCAAAAATATTTTTTCAAGTTTGATGTTCAACTTCCAATTTGGGTGATACCGTCACATATTTTTCTGACTATACCTAGATTTGTGGTTATGGAGGCACCATCTTATAAAGATCTGTTATATTTGAGTGGTAGTGGTGAATGGTGCCTCAAATCAATAGATGTTTTGAGACGGAAGTACCCAGACTTTTCTTGGCTTGTGTATAGACAAATTCAAGAGAGATGGCGAATTGATAAAAAAACTGCTTCTTTTATGGAAAATGGGAATTTTTTGAAACAAGTAAGGGATGATGCCAAAGGACATATTAGAAGGATATATAATGTTTTATTAGAATTGGATTCAGAAACTGAGCTGGTTAAGGATTGTATGATTAAATGGGCTCAAAATATAGGAGAAATAATATCTATGGATACCTGGGAGTTGATATGGGTGAGAAATGTGAAATTTACGCAGGCACAAAATTTACGTGAGAATTTTTATAAGATGTTTTATAGATGGCACATGGATCCTGCAACTATGTTTCGCATTTATGAGAATTATGAATCCAAGTGCTGGAGGTGTGGACAACAAGATGCAACTTTTTTTCACATGTGGTGGACTTGCAAGGTTATTAAAGCCTTCTGGATAAAATTATGGTGGAATTTACAACAAGTTTTTAAAAGAAGAATTTTTTTTTTGCCTCAGTTGTTTCTCCTAGGTATTACACATAATCTGGATGTA
>NW_015391482.1:4553-25005 GCF_001527695.2 Protobothrops mucrosquamatus
GTGACTCATCTAATAAAAGGTCTCCAATGTTAAATAATCTATTATTAGTGTTAATATTCTTTTGAAACTCTTGTCTTGAAAGAAATATAGAAACAAACTGGTAAAGCTATATTTGACAGAATTCAGAATGAATTCTTTTGTGTTAAGTGTTCAATGCTACTTGATTGTGTTAAGGCAGGGGTCTTCAAACTTGGCCCTTTTATGACTAGTGGACTTCAACTCCCAGAATTCCTCAGCCAGGCAGTTATGACACTGAACTTCTCAATAAGCTCTTCATTTTAGTTCCAGTATGTCAGATAAAGTTATATTGCCTTTGCAGCTGCCAAATATCCAATGAAGACATTTGAGTTCATTACCACAAATTTCAAGAATTAACTTTTCAATATAAAACTAACCAACAAAATGATCCAAATTGAAAACAGCATATCACAGGAGGAAGTTGTGCCAGTTCTTAATTAGCAAAATATCAATTACAAAGAGCTGCATCAAAACTGATGGCGGATTCGGGTGGGGTGGGGTGGAGGAGCTCGATAATCAGTAAGTGTGCTCTACAACAGGGGTCTTCAAACTTGGCCCTTTTATGCCTGGTGGACTTCAACTCCCAGAATTCCTCAGCCAGCGTGCCTGGCTGAGGAATTCTGGGAGTTGAAGTCCACCAGGCATAAAAGGTTCGAGTTTGAAGACCCTGATCTAGGCCTGGCTGAGGAATTCTGGGAGTTGAAGTCCACCAGTCATAAAAGGGCCAAGTTTGAAGACCCCTGTGTTAAGGGTTCAATGCTACCTTCATTCCTCATCAATTAGGAGACAAATTGCTAATCACTTCCTTCTTCTTCTTCTTCTTCTGCCATATCTGTTATCGGACGATGGCGATCATGTTGGCGATCCTGTTTTTATCAGCAGCCGCATGAAAAAGTGCTGCTGAGTTTTGTCCAAACTAGTCACTTAGATTTTGAAGCCATGATGTTCTTCTTCTGCCTGGACCTCGTTTACCTTCAATCTTTCCCTGGAGGATTAAATAGAGTATGCCGTATTTTTCTGGGTGTCGTATCACATGTCCAAAATATTCTAATTTTCGTTTTTTAATTGTTTTGATGATTTTCCTTGGCTTTCCCATGCAGCTTATCACCTCCTCATTTTTGATCTTGTCAACCCAGCTTATACATAACAGCCGCCTGTAAATCCACATTTCAAATGCTTCTAGTCTCTTCAGGTGGCCTTCTGTCAAAGACCAACTTTCACTTCCTTACAGGGAACAAATATTTGAAATCTGATGAATTCTGTTATCATAGTTTCTGAAAACGAACCATTTCTGTCTCTGCAGCAGATCACTCTACCTCTCTTTTTTTTCTTCTTCTTTATAGCGCTACAGATTGATGATGTTCAAGTTTTCTCCATTGACTAAAAGGTTCTCCAGTGGTAGAGAACTGCTATAATTGCTCAGACCAGACCTTGTGGGAACAATAAGCAGTTTTTACTTTCTTCCCAGACAAGAGTGGTAAGAAGAAACATTGATAAAAGGAGTTGACGTGACATACGTTTTAAGAAAGGATGAGGCAGGATGAATTTGATGGATGGCTGTGCTTTAGATGCTCTTAGGAAAATGAACTACAGAGATGGTCCCTCATTGGACATGCAGGACAAATCTCAAGGGATGGAAAAAAGAAGTCTTTTCACACCTTCCATAAAGAACCTTAGCTCTTATATGTATTTTCGTTTAGTTCCCTTTCGAGCCAAATTTCAGACAAGGCATATAGACCTGATTTTTACCTTACAATCTCCCATGTTTCTGTTTCAACATCTTCAGCTTTGATGGATCAAGTGACAATGATGGAAAGCAATTGCTGAGATAGGGCTGGAAGGGACCTTGGAGGTTTTCTAGTCCAATCCCCTGCTCAAGACAAGAGCTTTATACCATCCCAGTCCAATAGTTGTCCAGTCTATTTTTTTAAACCTACAGCAATGGAGCACCCACAATCCTAGGAGGGAAACTATTCTATTGATTAATTGTTTGTCAGAAAATTTCTCCTTACTTCCAGGTTGGTTCTCTCTTTAACAAGCTTCTACCCATTAGTTCTTGTCCTGCCCTCTGGTGCCTTAGAGTAGGGCTTTTCAACCAGTGGTATGGGTACCACCTGTGGTACATTGGCACCTGGCAGGTGGTACACGACCATCCTAGAAAAGTGGTAGCAGGGGAGGGGAATGAGCTGAACCGGTGGCAGCACCGCACAAGCCTGAGCAAGAGATGGCTGGAGCTGCAGAGCTGTCAGGGCTCAGAGGAAGCGCCAGGATCAGCGCTTCTTCGGGACTGTCAGGGCTCAGTGGAAGTACCAGGATTAGTGCCAGGCTCCAGCTGGAGCTTGGCACTGATCCTGGCGCTTCTGCTGAGCCCAGAAGAAGCACCGATCAGCTGGAATGTTGCAGCCTCTCCAGGGTCTTGTGATTTACATTCAGATGCTTGGCAACTGATTCATATTTATGACGGTCACAGTGTCCCAGGGTCATGTGAAGTGACCAAAACCTGCTGCAACCACCCAGCAGACAGGGGGAATAAAAACCAAACACCCCCCACCCCACCCCCGCTGCCAATCCTCAACAGAAATGCTCACAACAATGAAAACCTCGGACAGGAGGAAGAACGCCGCTGGGTGGGCAGGCAGGTGTCTTGCTCGGCTGTGGCTTGGGAGGCACTTTTTTCCGTGCCATTGTAACTTCAAACAGTCACTAAGCGAACTGTTGTAAGTCGAGGACTACCTGTACTTTATCACTTTTTTCCTTTTTTGGGGGGGAGGGTCATCAAGTTTTTGACACTTTGCTAGGCGACTGGTGGTACTCGCATGTTGCTATATCCTAAAAGTGGTACAATGGGTGAAAAGGTTGAAAAGCCCTGCCTTAGAGAATAAGTCAATCCCCTCTTCTTTGTTACAGCTCCTCAAGTACTAGAAGACAGTTATCATGTCCTCCCAATCCTTCTCTTTGGTAGGCTAGACCTACTTAACTCCCTCAACTATTTGTCATACAATTTAGCCTCCAGATCCTTTATCATCTTTGTTGTTGTTCTCTGCACAATTTCCTATTTGTATCACGGTGACCAGAACTGGATGCAGTATTCGTGTGTGGTCTCTCCAGTGTGGGGTAAAGCTGTACTATCACTTCTTGTTGTCTAGACCAGTGGTTCTCAACCTTTTTAATGCCGCGACCCCAACCGGTCGTAAGTCGAGGACTACCCAACCGGTCGTATGTCGAGGACTTTCCCTGCCCGGGAGCACCATACATGCGTGGTTCTGCCCCCTGCGCCGGCCGAGGCATAGCCAGCAAGCGGCAGACACAGAGCAGGCCGACCACCAGCTGGCCAAGCCCAAGGGAGGTAAGGCACCCGCCGGAAAAGGGGAAAAAATGGCGGACAAAAAAAATGGCGGACAAAAAAAATGGCGGACAGCCTTGCTTGGCGACCCCCGTGAAATGGTAGATCGACCCCAAATGGGGTCCCGACCCACAGGTTGAGAACCACTGGTCTAGACACTATCCCTCTGTTGATGCACCCTAGGACTGGAGAAAAAAAAGATCTGGATTTTTTTTTTTCTGAAAAAGGCATGAAATGCCAGAGCTGGGAGATTTTTTCCATGGATCATTTAATATTGCATTTGATATACAGTTTGATCAAATGTGATGCTAACCCTAACCCTAACCCTAATCCTAAACCAGCTATGGTCATTTTGCTCTGAACTAGAAAAAGCCTCTGCTACCCAGATTTTGTCACCATAAGGACCTCCTTATTCTAGGACAGTGTTTCCCATCCTTGACAAATTTAAGATGTGTGGACTTCATGCTGGATGGGGAATTCTGGGAATTAGTCCACAGATCTTAAAGTTGTCAAGGATGAGAAATGCTGGTCTAAGTCTTTGACCTGACAACAGTTTAGAGAAATATTGGAATATTCTTTATTGGCCAGGTAGGATTGGACACACAAGAAATTTGTCTCCAGTGCATAAGGTATCAGTGTATATACAAACAACAAAGTGATAATCATAGATCATAAATCATAAGATACAGTGGGATACAATGAGATACAATCATAAGATACAATCATAAAGATACACTCATGTTGATTCTGTGTTGAGTCGCCTCTCTTTCCTGTTGCACTTACAGCTACCAGCAGTTCAGTTCTGAAGTCTTTGTAATGACATGTCAGTAACGTTACACACTATGATTATAGACCACAAAGATGCTGTTATGTGCTGATGGACAGCATTGTTAAACATAGATATTAGCACTGACTCAACTATGCTCATTGCAACCTGCTCAAAAGCTCATATGCATTTTGGTAATAGTCCCTTTCAACTTGATGGAAATGAAGTTCCTTTTAAGATTATTCTCAAGAAAGAAGAACATTCAGTTCCATTCCTAAGAGTGGAGTATCAATTCTGGCACTTATTTTGAGAATGTTGGGGGATAAGTGAGAATGTTTATGTTTTATTCAATCTGTCCCTGGCTTTCCAAGTGTCAGTTGAAACCAAGAAAAGACACTAGGAGAATTTAACATTTTATAATGTTAATCTGTTTTTTACATGTATAATTGTTTTGGTATTTCTATGTTTTATTATATTGTAAGCAGCAGCGGCAGTAGCCTAGAGATGAAGAACCTCATTTCCCACTCGGAAGGTTGAGAGTTCAATCCTAGGCAGCAACAGATGTCTCTAAGCAGCCCAGAGTCACCATAAACCATGAGATGGGCAGCATATAAATTTAAAAATACTAAATAAATAATAGTAGTAATAATAATAAATTCCTCCCTTTGGGCTTTTTCAGGTTAGGCAACCTGAGGGATCCAAGATGGTAGGAAAGTGTGTAATCAGAACCAACATAAGAACATTCTCTGCCACCTTCCAACAATAGCATACATTTGTGGGAAGTCAGCCCCCCAGAGAAGGAAATATTAAAAGGGCAGAAAAATATATTTCCTCAAAAGGATTTTAAAGCAGAAACCAACCCCGCCCCCAAGTTTCTCTGTCCCAAGCAGAAGCCAGCTCTGTACAAATGCAGATGTAAACCATCAGGAAAGTTGGAGCTAGAAGCTTAGGAAGACAACGACACCTAAAATTTGCATACCCCATCCAAACTCTAAGAGTCATTAGCCTCAGCACCAGGGAAGCAGGATATGACCTTTGGTCATAATAGGACTAACCCATCACCATCAGAATACCAGAAGGACACACCCAGACTCAGGTCAGAATACGTGACACAGGAAATACAAAGCCTCAACACAGGAACAGGAAGCAACTTCAAACAAAAGGTTTCAGAGGGTATAAAAACCTACTCCCCACATGTGCTCAGCCCCTCTTTTCTCTCCTCTTTCCTGCCAGAACCATCTTTCTGTCTGGGTCTTCAATAAACTGCAATAAACTCCTTTCTAAAGCAGTCGCCATGTTGTTTATTTATCCCCGGTTTGGATGAACCAGGATGAAGACTTTTCAGTCAACACATTCAAGAACAGTATTAAAGGGATTTGAAAAAAAAAGGTACCTCAAACTTGAAAATACTGTAAGATGAAGAGAAGAAGAAGAAAAAGAAGAAGCTACTTTCACAGAAAAACGGAACTCTTGGAAGATAAATATCAGCACACTACAGGTTGAAATTTTAAAGAAGAGCTGGAGGGTTGGAGGAATAATATTGCAGCTGGCAAATCGAAAAAAGCAAAAAAAATGGATGAGCAGTCTTTTCTGCAATTAAATTATTCAAGAAAAAGCTCTTGGAGAAACAGAGCAAACATTATTTTGGGCGAATTAAGTGCTGGTGCATTTCCTGGCTAAGAAGATGTTCTTAGACTTATTCACAATGTAGGGAAGAATTGTCCAACGAGGCACTCATTTAAAAAGGTTGAGTGAATTACAAATACTATTAGATGAAAAGTGGTCTCTGCTTCCCAGCGGCATCTTCACCCCCCCCACCCCACCCCAACAAAAAAGGCACCTGATAGAATCACTGATGTGATGAATTCATAGCTTTCCACTGAAGTCTTTAAAGGCTTAGTAAGCATTTCCATTGATCACCAAGAAGTCATTACAGCCTCTCTCCAAAGGCAGATGGAAAGGATAGGCTTTCAAGGATTGAACTCTGAGGCAGAACTAATTTGGGCAGAGAAAAAGAGAAGTTCCTATGGGAAATACCCTGTTTCTAAGATTAGGGAGCAGGCCTTTTGCACGGTACAAATAGTCCTCAATTTATGACCACAGCAGGGAGGGGAAAATTTGTTGTTAAGCGGTGTGGGCATTAAATGAGATATCACACAACTGCACCGATTTTATGACCTTTTTTGCCATGGTTATTAAGCACATCACCCACAGTCATTAAGTGAGATATCATCATGTGACCATGATTTATGAGCTCCCGTTGGCTTCCCTGTTGACTTTGCTTGTCGGAGGTCAGCTGGGACGGTCTCAAATTGTGATCACGTGTCTGCAGGATGCTGCAACCCTCGTAAATGTGCAATGGTGGCTAAGCACCCGAATCACTATCATCTGGATGCAGGGATACAGCAAGAGTTACAAGTCAAAGTCTGGTTGTAACTCACTTTTTTCAGTGCCATTGTAACTTCAAATGGTTGCTAAACAAATGGTTGTAAGTACAGGATATTTTTCAAAGCCCTTTTTCTGAGAGGAATAGTGAGATGGATGGCCTCAGATAGCCTTTTCCCACAAAAGCTAATTTTCTGCATGAGGAGTGGAACTAGACTTTAGCCTTACTCAGTGGAGCATTTAAAAAAAAACACCTCTGTTTTATTTCTGAGAGAAAATACCAAAAGACAAAAGCAATGCAGTTTTGAAGAATTGCTGTTAAATGCCAGGGTCCAATAAAGGTCAAAATTCAGTCCATGGAAGAATAAGATTTTTACCCCTTCTCCCTTCAAAGCTAATTTTCCTTATAATGATACGGTTTAAACAAAAGGGAGAGATTGGAAAAATTTTATGGGGGTCATTAACTAGCACAAAGGGAGTGATGGGTATTTCTACCTGCATTTCTCCCCATCTTCTCTAATCTGGAAAACAGACCAATTTATTAAATTTGATTGTCTTTCCTTTGCGATTTGGTTCAAAGGATTCTCTGTGTATTGACCAAGACCACTCAGATTTCTCCTTCCACAGGTTCTTATTCTGTATTGGATATTATTACTCCATCTACTGCAGGCCTGGAAAGATTTTTCAGTTACTAGCTGTCATTATGTGATTTTATGAATGGTGCGAGAGGTTGCTAAGGGGTTTGACCTAAGCAATCTCAAAGCCATGAAATGTTGTACTATCTCACACAAGACTGTCATGTGTCCTGCAAGAATATAGATAATTGGTGAGTTTGGGGAATTCTCCCTTTAAATCTCATCTCACAAGAACTCCCAAGCTTGCACTGACTTGATAATCTCATGATTGCATTAATTGAGTATGTATGTATGTATGTATGCATGCATGCATGTACGTATGCATGTACAAACCCTACTGGCTTTGTAAGACAGGACTGAAACTCACAGTCTAGCCTAATACCAAACTGCTCTCATTTATACTTTATTTTTTATTTATTTATTTATTATTTTATTATTTAAATTTATAAATTTTTCTCATACTTAATTCCTTAATCCTTATCCTTATTCCTTAATTTGATCTTAGAATCGTTGGCTGTCTTATTAAGCAATAAATGGGTATAAAAGTGATAGAGTTGAGCCCAAATCATTTATTTGTTTATTTGTATTAATCAAAAGAGGGTGGAACCCATCTAGCTTAAGGGGAAAGAATATTCCATATGGTAGGTGCCACAGCAGAGAAGACACATCTCCTGGGACCCACCAAATGTAGCTCCCTAGCTGATAGTACCTTCAGCATGCCTTCTCTGCCATTATATGCTGGTGATATATTATATCTGATTAATAATTGTATATGTTCTGACCAAATGTAATGACTCATTTGATAAACTATCACATTATTCAATAAATTGGATTGTGTACTGTAGGGGGGGGGTGATGATTCAGTGGTTAAAGACACTGAGCTTGTCAGCTGGAGAGGTGACAGCCCTAGTTTGAAACCCGAGCTGCACACAACAGGGTGAGTTCCCATTATTTGTCCCAGCTCCTGCCCAACTATCAGTTCAAAAGCATGCAAATGAAAGTAGATCAGTAGGTACCACTTCAGTGAGAAGGTAACAGAGTTCTGTTCACTTTTGGTGTATAGCCGTGCTGGCCACATGACCATGGAAATTGTCTTCGGACAACACTGGCTCCCTTTGCCAAGAAACAAGATCAATGGAAATTAGTAAAAATTGAGGTTTTATTTCCTATCTGACAGCCCCAAGATGTAGATCAGACCAAGAAACCAACTTCATATTAAGGTTAAAACTATTTTTATTCAGGTGGACTATGGTCATATAATTTTGCAACTCTAATCATGCTTTACCTACTCCTTTCTTACACTCATGTGAATAAGGGGGTTTCTGTCTGAAACATTTAGCCATACCTTTTTCATTGTTTGGGGTTTAAGCAATGTTTCCCTTCTCGTTGCTTTGGTAACAGATCTCTCTTCTCTCCATCAAAGCCTTCCTCTTTATTGCAATTTTATTTTCATTATCTTGGTATCATTATTCTGAGGGGAAAAAATATAACTGTAAATATTATAAGACATCTGGAAGAGGTTGGGAGAAAAATATAATTTTGACACCTATTCTCGTGATAAATTTATTTTGTGAGATATTGTTTGTTTGAAAATTATACGTAATTATTTTTAGTTCATTAGCAAGTAAAGTTATTAGCACTTAGATACATTTACCTTTAATCAATCAACATTTAAATAGTTGAGATATTGCCAGAAGAATCTGGATTATTATCTAAAACTGTAGAATAGTGAGTGCTTGTTTCAAATAAAGCATACCAGTACTTTGATTGTGATGGCAAAGATAAAGTGTAGGTGAGCCCCTGTTATCTAGATCTTCCAAATCTAATTTACCAATGTGCCTAAAACAACCACATTATTGGAGCATGTTATTGACACAGTTTTTCAGAGCAAATTTCATTATGTTTCAGACGGACTGCAGGGCATATCAGAAAGAAATATGGATGGGAAAAACAAAATTCATACTTTCAAAACCACTGTGTAAGAAATGCATTGCTTTTGACATGGGAAAAGATAAAATCGAGAATTTACATGAAAATGCCAGTATGTGATATGGTTTTGTTTTCCTAATGCCCATTTTGGTTTAATATTCACATGTATGCTAATTTGTATTTTAGGAAAGAAATAAGGCATGAAGATTTTAATGTGATGTCAAATTATTTTACAAAATTTCAAAAGATCTGGAATTCATCAATAAACAGATAGTCCTTGACTTAATGACCACATTGGAGCCTAGAATTTTGATCATAAGTTGTTGCAGTTGCAATTCGAGGCACCACATAATTGAACTCAATTTTTAAAAAAAACATTTTATAATGGTCATAAAGTGAATCAATGCAATTATATAAAGTGAATCATATGGTTGTTAAGCAAATCACCTGATTGTTAAGCGAATCCATTCTTTGAAATTGGTGTTTTTTTGCTGGTGCCCTGAAACTGGTCATAAATGCAAGCTGGTTGCCAAGCAACCAAAATACGATTAGATGACTGTAGGGGACATGGGATGGCAGTCGTAATTCTGTGAACAGGTCACCAGTCATAAATCAAGCACTACCTGTATAAGGACTTTGGATTTATTAAGTGTAGGATTTAGCAAAGACTATTTTATTATGGTGGAAATATATAATATATCCTGATGACATATGTTTGCTGTTTACTTATGAATTGGCTCTC
Organism: Protobothrops mucrosquamatus; assembly: GCF_001527695.2. Taxonomy (NCBI): domain Eukaryota; kingdom Metazoa; phylum Chordata; class Lepidosauria; order Squamata; family Viperidae; genus Protobothrops; species Protobothrops mucrosquamatus. The sequence continues at coordinate 14,372 of NW_015391482.1, forward strand.
TACTGATTTAATGAAAAATAAATCCTCATCCAATTGATCATTTAATGCTTTATTTAAAAAGGAGGCTAATATTTGCATTTACTGATACCATGTCTCTGTATATTTTTCTCTATTTTAATGTGTTTGTAATTTTTTCTTCTCTTTTTTGTATCTCACAACAATGATATATTTTTTAAAAAATCACATTTTGACCAAGCTAAGGTTTCTTTGCTGGGTCCGTATGATGATAAAATAGGGTAATCTATATTCAGAGATGTCAGATGTACTGAATAAACAGAACAACAGAGTTGGAAGGGACCTTAGAGGCCTTCTAGTCTAACCTTCTGCTCAAGCAGGAGACCCTATACCATTTCAGACAAACAGCTATCCAGTCTCTTCTTTAAAAACTCCAGTTTTTAAAAAAAAACCTCCACAACTTCTGGAGGCAAGCTGTTCCACTGGTTAATTGTCCTCACTGTTTGCAAGTTTCTCCTTAATTCCAGGTTGATTCTCTCCTTGATTAGTTTCCATCCATTGTTCCTTGTCTGGCCTTCGGGTGCTTTGGAAAATAGGTTGTCCCTTCCTCTCTGTGACAGCCCATCAAATATTGGAACACTGCTCTCATGTCACCCCCTGGTTCCTTCTCTTCACTAGACTAGCTATGCCCAATTCCTGCAACCGTTCTAGATATGTTTTAGCCTCCAGGCCCTTAATCATCTTTATTGCTCTTCTCTGCACTCTTCCCAGAATCCCAATATCTTTTTTATAGCATGCTGATAAAAACTTAAAATACCAGTTTGGTAAAAATACCCCTCAGTATACTACTTACACAGTCACAAGTCATGTTTTGCTTAAATCTCAAAATGTCCTGTTAAAATGTAGGAGATAGAATTATAAGATCCATGGAAATTTAAGCAGCACCAGCCAACCCTCGGATATTCAGATTACAGCTTCCAAAATTTGTAGTCTGCAAAGTCAACAGCCATTGTTAGGACACTTGGATTTTTACATATCCTGAGTTATTTGGCACATGGCAATAAAACTAACAGTGCATACATTCCTGTTGCTTGCCTACTCAGAGATAAAACAAACTGAGTTTAGAAATGATTTGCTGCCAAAAGAGAACATATAAGATAATAACCAAAGCAACCAGAATCTCATTTATCTCAGAAAAATTCCACTTTGTTTTTCCTATGCTGAAGTTTGTTTATCATAAGGACAATATACATATGTCACTAAAGGCAAGAAAACCATGAACAGCATGAAAAACTCCTGCTAAATATATCTGAGTAAATATCCCTCTGCTTCCAGAATGTTTATTGCATAATCCTATCTACCGTCTACGTAAAATTAAATCTTACTCCCAGGATTTGCATTTTGGATGTCAGCTTTTTGAAAGATATGCCTGTGGGTAGCAGCATACAATTGCTAAGCCAGAACCAAGCAAACCACATTGTGATTTAATGTGCTGTGTGAACTCAGCTTCAGTGGTTTGTTAACCATGATTGATGGCTTATTGCATTGTACAACTCTAGTTAGTTGTGGATCAATCAATAACTCACAGTTATGCAAACCGCTTAAAAAGCACTATGTATGGATCTAGCCCATCCATGTGTGAGTGCATGTGTGAAAACACAACATGTTTTAAATTATAAATTGTCTGGAGCAAATGCAGAGGGTTTTTTCCCTCAGTTCCATTGAGGAAAATTGTCAAAATTCATTACCTAATGAAACTGACTGCTACTGACTACTGTCAATGCTGTTAACATCGGATGTTTTTGCTTTGACAACAGTTTTCTTCTTCTTAGAGTTAGAGTTAGAGTTAGAGTTAGAGTTAGAGTTAGAGTTAGAGTTAGAGTTAGAGTTAGAGTTAGAGTTAGAGTTAGAGTTAGAGTTAGAGTTAGAGTTAGAGTTAGAGTTAGAGTTAGAGTTAGAGTTAGAGTTAGATGACGCTGGGGGGAGGAATGCGCATGAGAGTTTAGCTAGACATAACAATACTGGACCTAGTGTGTGAACCAAGGTTATTGAAATAAGAGATGATAAGAATTGGTAGGCTGGAGAACTGGAGGGAAAGCCTGCATTTCAAACTAATTGGAGAATGTGATTTATGACTATTAATTGGAGGAGGGAATTGTGCTTTGACGCTATGTGCTCAGGGGAGGGGAATCGAGTTTTTGGCTTTGATTATGTTAGTGCCGATGCTATGATTCTCTAATAAAGATTCTTTAAGGTAAACAATGCCTCGAAGTTCTTTGAAGAGTTTCATCTGTTGGAACCATGACAACTACAGGTAGTCCTGGACTTACAACAGTTCATGTAGTGACTGTTCAAAGTTATAACGGCATTGAAAAAAGTGACTTATGACCATTTTTTACACTTATGACCATTGCGACATCCCCATGGTTACGTGATCAAAATTCAGACATTTGGCAACTGATTCATATTTATGATGGTTGCAGTGTTGCGGGGTCATGTGATCCCCTTTTGCTACCTTCTAAGAGGCAAAGTTAATGGGAAAATCAGATTCACTTAACAACCGGGTTACTAACTTAATAACTGCACTGATTCACTCAACAACTGTGGAAAGAAAAGTTGATTAGTTTCCATCTGTTGCTTCTTGTCCTGCCTTCAGGTGCTTTGGAGAATAGCTTGATTCCCTATTCTTTGTGGCAGCCCCTGAGATATTGGAACACTGCTCTCATGTCATCCCTCGTCCTTTTCTTCATTAAACTAGACATACCCAATTCCAGCAACTGTTCCTTATATGTTTTAGCCTCCAGTCCCCTAATCACCTTTGTTGCTCTTCTCTGTACTCTTTCTAGAGTCTCAACATCTTTTTTACATCGTGGTGACCAAAACTGGATGCAGTATTCCAAGTGTGGCCTTACCAAGGCATTGTAAAGTGGTATTAATACTTCACGTGATCTTGATTCTATCCCTCTGTTAATGCAGCCTAGTACTGTGTTGGCCTTTTTGGTAGCTGCAGCACACTGCTGGCTCATATTTAAGTGATTGTCCACTAGGACTCCGAGATCCCTCTCACAGTTGGTACTATTGAGCAAGATGCCACCTATACTAGGAGTGTCAAACTCGCAACATCACATGACGTGTCGTGATGTATCGCGACTTTTTTGCCATTGCCAGCAATGGGGTGGGTGCGGTTTTGCTATGATGCATCTGGCCCGCAGGCCAGCAGTTTGACACCCCTGACCTATACTATACCTGTGCATTTGGTTTTTCTTGCCTAAATGTAGAACCTTACTTTATTCACCATTGAATTTCATTTTGTTAGATAGTGCCCAATGTTCAAGTCTGTCAAGATCTTTCTGTATCTTAAGCCTAATGCTTCATTACCTAAACTAGATAACCTCATCATTGCAAGTAAGGAGTGGGGTTTGCTTTCAATTTATATTCTAGTGGCCTGCCTATCAGTGCTGGTCTTGGAGTTTCTTTGGTTGGGCAGTTTACTGTTAGCTTGTTTGATTGGGGTATTGTTTACTTCTTGATTGTTGGTCTGGTGTTAATCTTGATGTTAATCTATGCTCATATGGGTGTTGACTGCTGGCGGGGAGGTGTTTTGGTCTTTTTGTTCCCTTTTGGGGAACAAATAACCATTATAAAAACAGAGGTATAAACCTAGGCCAGGGGTAGGCAATCTAGGCTCTTTTATGACTCATGGACCTCAACTCCCAGAATTCCTGAGTCAGCCATGCTGAGGGGAAAGGGAGAGGTTTCCAAGCTGAGCCATGCTGGCTCAGGAATTCTGGGAGACCACGAGTCATAAAAGAGCCAAGGTTGCCTACCCCTGACCTAGGCGAAGAAGGAATAAATGCAGTCAGCACAGCTGATAGTAGGTGCAGCATGATTTCTCTGGCAGAACCAGTGGTGGGATTCAGCCAGTTCGCACCACTTTGGCAGAACTGGTAGCTAATTTTTTGTTGCCCAGGCCCAGAATGGACTTCTGGAAGCAGCATCCACACAGAGAACTGGTTGCTCACATATTTGAATCCCACCACTGGGCAGAACTAATGGAATGGGCTGATGTAACTGGGGACAGGTTTCAGATCAGTGTTTTATCCATTTCTGTGCATCATCCTTTAAGAACGATTCAGTAACGTTTTGAACAATTTTAGAGCAGGATAATAAAGATGATTAGGGAACTAGAAATGGATGGAAAGCTGAAGGATCTGAGTGTGTTTCGCAAAAAATAATTGAGAAGGGGATATTCAGTTCTCGCATAATGACTGGCCACCTATCAACCATTTGAAATTATGGTGGACTCAAAAGATGTTATTCGCAACCTATCTTTGAAGTTACGACTGCCACATATACATACCCCTATGGTCAAGTGATCCCATTTCAGGTATTGGACAAGCTGGCATTTGCTACCAGTTGCAGCATCCCGCAGACTATGATTTGTGACTGGCAAAAAAATACCCATTCAAAAGAATGGATTCATTTAATGACCATATGATTTGCTTAACAACTGTGATGACTCGCTTTATAAGCGTCATAAAAATGGTCATAAATTGAGTCAGATGACATGGTGACTCCCCTTAATGACCACAATGACTTACAACCAAAATTCTTTGTCCAATTTTAGTCATTAAGTGATGACTTTCCTGTAATAGAGCTATTCAAATAAGTGAAAGGATGCTCATTCCAGAGTACAGAATATGAAATAATGGATTTAAGTTACTGGAAGGCAGCTTCCAATTGAAAACAATGCTTGGAAAACAATTCCAATAATGAGGTGGTTTAACAATAAAACTAGTTATCCAGAGAGGTGATGGTTTCTGATATTCTGTAGAACCTCCAGACATTTGATTCTGATTTTCTTTCTGATTACAGAAATTATGCTTAGATGCTCAAATCTCAGTGAACTTTGAAGATGAACAAGTGTGCTAATCAGTGTTGTCACCTCCTATAGCATATCATTTTAAAATAGAACGCTTCCTGCATGTCTTTGCTAGGCTGTTTGGGATTAAAATGTAGCTTGATTGTGTGGGAGAGATAGAGAAAAGAAACATTCCACTGGGAAAGAATCTGCTTTTGTCATTGTTTTCTGTGTAAAGACTTGGTTAAACAGCAGTTTCCTTCCTCTTCTGCAACATGCTGCCCAGGTATTTTATTATTCCTAGGGCGCCCTCTCCTGCCCTTTTAATGTAATACTTCTAGAATCTATGGAGATTCTCAATCTTCCAAATCATGGTAGTCCCAAAGGTGCTTTTTTCCAAAAGGCAACTCAATTTCTTGTTTTGTTTTTGTTTTTATTTCAAACATTTTGCTTCTCATCCAAGAGAATTCTTTTAGAGGATTTTTCAAAATACCATCAGAACATCAGACTAATAGAGTGGGATGAGACCTTGGTGGGTCTTCTAATCCCACTCCCTGCTCAAGCAGGAGGCCCTCTATCACAGGGGTCTTCAAACTTGGCCCTTTTATGACATGTGGACTTCAACTCCCAGAATTCCTTAGCCAGGCACTCTGGCTGAGGAATTCTGGGAGTTGAAGTCCACAAGTCATAAAAGGGCCAAGTTTGAAGAGCCCTGTTCTATCATTTCAGACAAGAGGTTGTCCAATCTCTTTTTAAAAAGTTTCTGTGATAAACAGCCTACTACTTCCAGAGGTAAGCCACTCCACTGATTAATTGTTTTCAGTGTCTGATTCTCCTTAATTCTAGGCTGGATCTTTTTTTGATAATCTTCCATCCATTACTTCTTGTCCTGTCCTCAGGTACTTTGGAGAATCATGTCTGACTCTAGCTAACTACACGTTTTTCTCTTTTGGAAGGGGATGATATCTGAAATGCATTAAGCATATCAGGCAGACTTTCATTACCAGGAAAACGACCAAGAAACATGCAAGAAAACAACCAAGCTCAAAGAACACCAAGGGCCCCTCATTTCAGCCTTGAGCTACAAATATTCTCCATATCAGGTTTTAATCATTTGCAAGTATATAATGAAGGTGTCATGGTTCCGACAAATGAAACTCTTCAAAGTACTTCAAGGCATTGTTTACCTTAAAGAATCTTTATTCAAGTAGCATAGCTTCGGCACATACATGGTCGAAGCCGAAATCTGAATTCCTCTCCCCTAAACACATAGTATCAAAGCACAATTCACTCCCCTAATTTACAGTCATAAATCACATTCTCCAATTAGTTTGAAATGCAAGCTTTCCTTCCTTCTCCAACCAGCCATTTCTTTATCATCTCTTATTTCAAAAGCCCCTGAATTGTTATGTCTAACTAACTCCCATCACAAACCTCCTCCTCCCCCAGTATCATCTAATTCTAAGAGTAGAGCATAGGAAAGAAAAAGGCTGCATCTCCCTATGTTGTCAAAGCAAGAACATCCGATGTTAGCAGCATTGACAGAAGGCAAGGGGAACTACATCCAATACATGTCAATTGCCAGAAGATGACCTTGATTCACAGGAGTGTTTCTCTTTAATTTTTAAAATTTTAACATTTAATGCAACATCCCCGCTCCCTTTTTTACAATCCAGTATAAAGATACAAAATGGTATGTGTGAATTCAGGAACTTTATCTAGATATCCTGTTGAGCGCAATACTTTCACCACCAGCTAAGTCTTCTTAGCAAAACTAAATATTATTTGCTATCAGCACGCCATACTTCTGCAGCAACTTAGCTTATGCCAGACAAACCAAAACTAATGCTAATGCTGCACTTTCGATGGAAAAAACCCCTCCCACCTCAGTATTCAAGTATAAAATTTAAAATTATCAGATGGTGCTCACAAGGAGACAGCCTCATGAATTGCCACCTCATCATAAGTCACTCATATAATTGATAATTACATCATTACTAAATATTGATTTTTGTTTGTTTCTTTTTTCTTTCTTTCTTTCGAAGGTCGTTGTACACATTTCAGTAAAGATGGACGAGGAGAAAGAAGAGTGCTGTTTCTTACTATCTATAAAGTACTTTATTTTTAATAGACTGTTGATAATCTATATCGCAAGTGTTACAACAGAAAGACAGTTTCTCTTATTAGCGGATGATGAAACACTGAAGAAAGAAGCAAGCTAAGACAATATGACAGATGTGCTTTTCTCTGGAGAATGTTACTAATGATTTAAGCACGGAAAAGTGAGGCTTATATAAAAACAAAACAATCACTGCTTGCTAAAGGCGACCTAAGGAAGGATATTAAATCCTAGTTAGATTAACTGCCAAACCGTTTCTATTTTCTGAAGATTCAAAAAGAAAAATTGGTCTCTTAGTTTCAGCAAAATCCCAAGATTTAATCAATTTAGGTAATGTGATCACATGTTGCATTGTGTCGTGCTCAAAATCCAGAAGTGGGACAGAGAAATATGCCTCGTCGTTACTTTGAAGGTAAGTGGAGATGTTATCCATTTCTGCTGTCCAGAAGAAGCCACCTAGCCTTTTTGGTGATGGGCCCATAGGACAGATAAGTCTAAGGAAATTGATTAGCCAGGCATAAGCTCTCTGTCAGAGGTCCTTGCCACATCCCTGGCTCCAACAAGACACAAGCCGTTGAGTTCACAGGTGGCTGGTTTATTTCCGGAACGTTCTGGCATGCGGGATTCCAACAAACAGCAAACAAAGTTAGCGCCTCCCAGCACTCCCACCCCCCACCCACCTAGCCAGCATCTGGCGTGCATGCTGGTAGGGCTTCTCCATGCCACTCAGCTATTCGGCAGGATGGCCTCGTAGCCGCACTCCGCAGGGTCCCCCTTCCAGCAGACAGGTACGGGGGAGGGAAAGGGCTGTTGTTGCTGGTCCCATCTGCTGCCTCCTGATGCCTCCATCCGATGATCTTGTCCCCTCCTCCCCCCTCCCGTTAGTGGCAAGCCCACAGGGGCTTGACACTCTCAAAGAAATCTGAAGGATTCCAAATGTGTAATTATGGTCATCGTCAGTCATTCAGTCATGCCTGACCCTTGGCTACTCTATGAATCAACACTCTCCATGCCCCTCTGTCTTGCACCACCTCCTTCAGATCCACCATGGTCAACCTGGTGTTATCCTTTATAGCAACCTTTCTGGCTTTGTGGACCGGTGGGTGGGGGGGAGAGGGGATGGTTGCACATGAATGAAGATGTGTGTGTGTATGCATGCTTGCCTGCAGCTTCCCTAGCCCAGTTCTGAATGGGCTTTGGCCCAGTAGTGGGTCACAGCCTGAGGGATGGGAACCCCGGCTTTATAGTGTCTAGCCCAGGGGTAGGCAACCTTGGCTCTTTTATGACTCGTGGACTTCAACTCCCAGAATTCCTGAGCCAGCCATGCTGAGGGAAAAGGGAGAGGTTTCCAAGCTGAACCATGCTGGCTCAGGAATTCTGGGAGTTGAAGTCCACGAGTCATAAAAGAGCCAAAGTTGCCTACCCCTGGTCTAGCCAATGGGTACTAGGTGATCCCTTCTCCTTTTCCCATTGATCACTCCCAGAATGATTGACTTTTCAAGTGAGTCAGCTTGCATGACATGGCCAAAATATGATAACCTTTGTTTGGTGATCTTGGCTTCAAGTGATATTTTTGGTAAGGTTCATTCTAGGACAGGGGTGGGGAACCTTGGCTTTTTTATGACTTGTGGACTTCAACTTCCAGAATCACTGAGCCAGCATGCCTGATTCATAAAAGAGCCAAGGTTCCCCACCCCTGGCCTAGGACTTCCTTGTTTGTTATTTTTGCATAATAGTATATCCAGCACCACCATTCAAAAGATGTCCACCCTTCTCCTGTCTGCCATTTTCAGAGTCCAAGTTTCACAGCCATAAGTAGCAATTGGAAAAATTATTGTGTTAAGTAATCTGCATTTGGTTGGGAAATGTGCTGAACAAAAAATTTATTTTATTTTTTCAAAGTTTTACATCAAAACCTAATGCTCAAACTTTGCAAACCAAAGCATTCTTCTAAGGGGTTTATTTTTAAACTCGTCATATCTGTCTGACAGTTATTGCTGCTTATTTTTATATTTTAAAAACTTAGAAAAATGCTCCTGCTCCTAGTATATCTAACTGTACCTAGCAGGCAGAAAACCATCAGCCTGGGATATCTCTAAAGCAACACAGAGAAACAGGGACATCAATAATCCAAGAAAATATTGTGTCCATCAATTTTGATGGCTATCAGTATGCCTCATTCTATATTGGTCCATGGCCAGAGATTCTACCCACAGACACAGTCACAGCCCTGAGTGTCTACAGACAGCTGTAGTGGGCACTAAATTGACAGTTATGACACTGAACTTCTCAATAAGCTCTTCATTTTAGTTCCAGTATGTCAGATAAAGTTATATTGCCTTTGCAGCTGCCAAATATCCACTGAAGACACTTGAGTTCATTACCACAAATTTCAAGAATTAACTTTTCAATATGAAGCTAACCAACAAAATGATCCAAATTGAAAACAGCATATCACAGGAGGAAGTTGTGCCAGTTCTTAATTAGCAAAATATCAATTACAAAGAGCTGCATCAAAACTGATGGTGGATTAGGGTGGGGTGGGGTGGAGGAGCTCGATAATCAGTAAATGTGCTCTACAACAGGGGTCTTCAAACCTGGCCCTTTTATGCCTGGCTGAGGAATTCTGGGAGTTGAAGTCCACAAGTCATAAAAGGGCCAGGTTTGAAGACCCCCTGCTCGACAAGATGTATGTGGATTTGTTATGATCCCACCCTCCACCAATAAACTTGGAACTTCTATTCACACCAGAAAAATCTTTGGATTCCAGATTTGGATTCAAGTGAAACTAGACAAAGGACACACACACACACACACACACACACACACACACACACACACACCATTCTTGTGGATAGGTTGAAGGAAGTATAAAATACAAAGTGGAGTTAACAAGGGTTACTTGCCAGGATATAATATAGTAGCAACAGAACATTTTTAAAAGCCTCTCTAAGAAAACAAAACATGGGAAATGGTAACTACTATGTAAATTAATACATTCTGGAGATAAAGAGTAGAAATAAGAGTTTGTCCCACTCATCATAATGGACTTTGTGGTTATGAAATTGATTGGTAGGGGATTGATAGGAGACATTATGCAAAATCAAGGTTGACTCAGTCTTCCATCCTTCTGAGGTCGGTAAAATGAGGACCCAGATTTTGGGGGCAATAGGTTGACTCTGTCAGCTGCTTAGAGGGAGCTGTAAAGCACTGTGAAGCAGTATATAAGCCTAAGTGCTGTTGCTATTGCTATCATTTCCTGAAGTTGTGAAGCTTTGAGTATTATGGCGATACCTGGAAAGCTAGAGTTTTAGAAATTTTTCAATTTGGAGCTGTGTTCCAGATTGCTTTTCAGGTTAGACTCTGTTTCTAAACAATAACAACAAAAACAGTTCAAATTGATCATAAGGAATTCATAAATGATGTCTCTATAGTGGAGTTACTGTAATAACCAAGGAAAGGAATTGTGAAGTTAATAACAAATGTCAGCTCAATTAGTCATCTAAAATACACTGACTTTTTAAAGGGCATTTGAGAATAGAAGTATTAATAAACTCTAGCAGCATCTGAATGATTTTTCCTCCTTTTTTAACCATTTTTCTAATGCTCGTTGGAAAGTAGGCAGGACATCAATTAAAATAACAACAACAATACCAGTAACAACAAAAACATGTAAGAGGAAGGGCAAAGAATTAAAAA
>NW_015391483.1:0-16694 GCF_001527695.2 Protobothrops mucrosquamatus
TTTTTGTAGAAATGCAGAAAATAGACTCATTGGATAAGTCCAGGACACGGGATGGACCCCCAAATCTGCCTTTTGCCCAGATACCCAGTTCCATATAAAATGGGGCGCAGGGCTAAGAAGAGAATTTGAAGAAGGAAAGGTGAAAACTCAAGAGTCCAGCAGATGTCCGCATTTGTTTGGAAGGAAAACAGATCCATTTTCAGTAGTAGTATGTGTGCCCCAGAAGGATGGGTAAACATATTTACTAAAATAACTAAATTCAAAGCAACTTTAATAAAGTAAAATTCGATTAAACTAAATTATTAAAAATAAATTTAATAAATAATAAATATAATAACTTCTGGCACATAAGGGCCATCTCAAGATGACAGCTAGAGGTTAGAAGCCTTGATGTTGCGTGAACGCATTTATTAAACTAACTAATTTCAAAGCAACTTTAATAAATTAAAGTTTGATTAAACTAATTTATTAAAAATAAATTTAATAAATAATAAATATAATAACTTCTGGCACATAAGGGCCATCTCAATTTGATAGCTAGAAGTTAGAAGCCTTGATGTTGGCTGAACATATTTATTAAACTAATTTCAAAGCAATTAATAAATTAAAGTTCAATTAAATGAATTTATTAAAATAGATTTACATATTTAAAAATAGTAATTTCGGGCACATGAAGCACATCTTAAGAATGACAGCTAGACATGAGAAGCCTTGTTGTTTGTTAGAGAAATCACACACACACACACACACACACACACACGCCAAATCAAAATGTTAAACAAACTGGTAGCTTTGAAGGCCAAAATAAACGCGGTATAACAGAGATAATCCAGCTTCCTTATGGAGAGGGCACCTGCAAAGAGAGAGGTAGGAAACAGGAGGTCCCAGATGCTGTTTCAAAATCAGCTTCTGCCCCCATCATCTTCCACCACAAGCGAGCTTCACCTCCAGGAAGCGTTCCTCCCCCCCCCAGAAGAAAAAGCAACTGTGGACAGAAGCAGGAGAGGGGGCAGAAGGAATGAAGAACGCAGGAGGGGGCTGTCAGCCTTCAGTTTTCCACCCCACCACTTTGTAAGAACTGAATTCTCACTAAAATTGTCCTTGGAGTCAATTTCCTGAAGCTGTTCAAATAATCATGTTTGAAAGAAGAATGAACAAGAATGAATCAGGAATGGGATGGAGAGTTTAGAGAACAGCAACCTATAAGGAAGAGTCTTTCTTTCTTTCTTTCTTTCTTTCTTTCTTTCTCTTTCTTTTTGTTCTTTTTGTTCTTTCTTTCTTCCCTTTTCTTCCTGTCTCTCTTTCTCCCTCTCACACACATCTATTTATCTATCATATGTCTCACTTTCTCTCTGTATCTACCCTATTTCTCTCTATATATACTAACTCTCTCTACCTATCTCTATTCTAACTCTCTTTACCTATCTCTATCTCTATTTATCTATCCTATTTATTTCTCAATCTCTCTCATCTTATTATCTATCCTGTCTCTTTCTCTTTGTATCTATCTTATTTCTATCTATCTGTCTGTCTGTCTATTCTACTTATCCTATTTCTTTATCTATCTATCATATCTCTCTGTCATTTATCTATCCTATTTCTTTCTCTGTCTCTCTGTTTCTATCCTATTTCTCTCTATCTCTCTATCCTATTTCTGTATATTTATTCTTCATCTATCTATCTATCTATCTATCTATCTATCTATCTATCTATCTATCTATCTATCTATCTATCTATCTATCTATCTATCTATCTATCTACCTACCTACCTACCTACCTACCTACCTACCTACCTATCATCTATCCTCTTCTATCTATTAGTCTATCTAATTTTATCTAATTTTAAAACCACCCATCTCCCTCACAAAGGGACAATAACTTGTACAAAAAATGTACAATAAATTATATTAAAAACATAAAAAACAATACATCACATTTAAAAGAACTTTAAAAATAGTATTTAGCAAGAGCCCAAGAATAAGGGGGAGGGGAACCGAGGGGGGAGCAGAGAGAGCATCTGCACCCTCATTAAACTATTTGAAGGGTCAGTCAAAAGCTGAGAAGTTACAAAGAGGTGCTGAAAACAAGCATTTAAATTGCTAAGAAGGGAGTCCAACGATTACACAAGACACACACACACACAAACACACACACACCAAAATAGCAGATGGAAACCAGTTGGTGTCAGGATAGGGGGCTGCCCCCTCTTTTACTGCCTTGAGCCCCTAAGAAGGGAGAGCAAAGCAAATCTGTACACCCGCTGGGAATAACTGGAAGGCATTGACAAGTGAATACTGCAAAAAAAAAAAAGGCATTAATTTAGCAGAAGTGCTCTCTTCTGGCGCACTTGCAACAGCGATTCCGAGGATCACAGGGTGGTCCCCTTTCTCACACCAGCCTATCATCTCGTAAGATTGTTGTGCCAGAGATAAAACTCCGGGAGAAATTCCCAATATAGGTTACTGGACTGATAAAATGTAGGTATGTGTCAGAAAGGATGACAAGCTTAATTCAACACAACATGCCTATTATCGATAAAAGATTCTGCCAAGGGAAAATATATAAAGTCTGCCTCTAAAATTCCATTTTCAGTGAATTCAAGGAGATCCACCTGGGGGGGGGCAAAAACCCCTTTCACATAAACGGGGGTGGGGGAGGAGACTTACACAAATCACAAACTCCCAAGATATCACGGAATCTTCAAACTTCTTCAATTGTTCTTCTTTGTTTTCGAAATCATAAGAAGCTGGGAATCATTTCCTAACCCTAAATAATCTGAATAATTAAGGCGATCCGGAAAAAGGGGGAAAAGTAAATTTTCTCGGGGCGCCACGTGGGACGCAAGGCTGATTTTTTTTGGGGGGGGGTGGGTGTCAGGAGAAGGGACCGGTCTAGCTTCAGTTGAGCACACACACACACCCCCGCGTCTCCGTGGGGACCCACCCACGCGTTATCCCCGAGATTTCCGAAGCCCCGTCCATTCCCACTTCGCGGGGTGCCTTCCCGAAGTTGGGTGAGTCCAGAAAAAAAAAAAAGGACCAGGATTCCACGCCGCAACTTTTCACGCGAGGGGGGGAGGAAGGGAGGGGCCTGGCGGTGGAGATTGGGGAGTGGGGGAGAGAAAACACAAACGCCGGAGCCAAACTTGGCCAAAGAGGCTCGCGAGAAAGAAGCGCGTCGGCCAGTGCCAAGCCCGCAACCGTCCCGTCCCCGCGCGAGGGAGACGGGGGGGGGCGGCCCACGCGGGATCGCGGCGTGGACTGACCTGCTTGAACTGCTCCTCGTAGGTCCACTCGTGGGGCGGCGGAGCAGGCGGCGGCGAGGCCAAGCCGGCGGGGGCCACCGGGCGTTGCGCATGGCAAGGCCGGGACCCCGCGGGGCCTTCCTCCTCCTCTTCCTCTTCCTCTTCCTCCTCTTCCTCCTCCTGCTCCTGACCTTCCTCCTCCTCCTCTTCCTCCTCCTCCTCCTTCTGGCGGCGGGCGGGCGGCGGGGCGCGGGCCGGAGGGAGCCCCCCGCAGAAGGGGCGCACGGGGGGCGCGGCGGGGACGCCGGGCTGAGCCGCCTGTGCCCGGCGCAGCTTCTCCTCCAGCCGCGCCGCCTGCGCCCGCTGCAGGTTCTCCATCACCGCCTCCAGCCGGAGCGCCCCGGCCCCGCGGGCCCCCGGGCAGGACCCCGCCGAGGGCGAGAAGGCACCGGCAGCCTGGAAAGGGGGGGGAGAGAAGCAAGGGGCGCTCAGAAGCCGCCGCGGGACCCCCCCAGCCCACCCACCCCAAAAAAACTGGGGGGCAGGCGACGCAGCTGCCCCCTGCCCTGCTCCAGGGCCGGCCCAGCCAAGTTGCGAAGTTGCCCGCGGGGGCTTCTCGCGCCCCCCCCCCCGGCGTCCCTGCCCCCTCCCCCGGCTTACCAGGGCGGCCTTGGCGGCCAGGCTGGCGTCCTCGCCCATGCCGCGGCTGGCGGGCTGGCTCCCCCGCGGCCGGCCACGCCCGGGGTCCCGGCGGGGGAGGTGGAGCGCAGCGCCCCGGCTGGAGGTCGCTGCTCCGAGCGCGCCTGGCCCTTCCGGCTCGCAGCCTTGTGGGCGAGCTGGGCGGCCGGGGGCTGCTTTTCCCCGGCCCGCCCTCGCCCGCGCCCGCGCCCCCCGCCTCCTCTCAGCAACAAGTGGCGGGTGGGGGAGACTGACCCTTCCTCCTCCTCCTCCTCCTGTTCCTCCTCCTCTCCTCCCCCCTCCTTCTTCCTCCTCTTCCTCCTCCTCCTTCTCTTCTTTTCCTCCTTCTGTTCCTCCTGCTCTCCTCCTCTCTTCTTCTTCCTCCTCCCCCTCTTCCTCCTCTTCTTCCTTCTGTTCCTCCTGCTCTCCTCCTCCCTTCTTCCTCCTCCTCTTCCTCCTCCTTCTCCTCACCCTCCTTCTCTTCTTCTTCCTCCTTCTGTTCCTCCTGCTCTCCTCCTCCCTTCTTCCTCCTCCTCCTCCTCCTCCTCTTCTTCCTCCTCCTTCTGTTCCTCCTGCTCTCCTCCTCCCTTCTTCCTCCTCCTCCTCCTCTTCTTCCTTCTGTTCCTCCTGCTCTCCTCCTCCCTTCTTCCTCCTCCTCCTCTTCCTCCTCCCCCTCCTTCTCTTCTTTTCCTCCTTCTGTTCCTCCTGCTCTCCTCCTCTCTTCTTCTTCCTCCTCCTCCTCTTCCTCCTCCCTCTCTTCTTCTTCCTCCTTCTGTTCCTCCTCCTTCTCCTCCTCCTCTTCTCGATCTATCGAAGGGCAACCCGGGAAGGTGTTTTTGTGCGTGAGGCTGGCTGGGCGGGCGGGCGGACCTGCTTCCTGCCGGGCAAGATAGGTACTGTAGTCCTGCCGGAGGGCAAAGTCTTCCCCGCACCTTGGCGGTGGCCCCTCCGGCCAAGCTCCCCCGCGCCGCCGCCCCTGACTCAGCCCTCCTGTCGCGCTCAACTCACCCAAAAGACCCTGGCGGGGTCCCTCCCTCCCTCCCTCTTTCCCGGCTAGGGTTTGCGGAGAGTGTTGGGGGGGGGGGTCCCCCAGTTTCCAAAGTTAACAAGGATCAAACTTTTCCAGCGCCCGGGAGGGTTCGCGCCGGTCGCCTGGCTGCCTTTGAAAGGGCTCCCCGAAACGCTCCCCTCGTTTCGGAGGTCCCGGCGGGAGAAGTGGCAGCTGGAGGGCTCTGCGGAGGCGCGGTGGGACCTGGGCGGGGGTCTCACCAAGGTTATTCCCCCCCCCACAGGGTTAGGACCCCTCCCACGACGCGCTCCTTAAATTAGGAAGTGGGTGGGGGTCTGCAAGGAGGCGAGGCAATGAAGAGGGTTGATTTGGCGGCGCGGAAGAAAAGCGCTTTTCTGGGGAGGGGGGAGAGATTGAGGGGTCCAAATGGAACAATCGGAGGAGAATTTCGCTTTTGATTAAGCTTAGTGTTACAGAGGGAGAATTTACCCCTGCGTCGGAGCCAAAAGGCTCCTGAAAACGCTCCAAACGAACAGGCGTTGGATACTAGAAAAATGTACAAAATGCAAAATCTGATTTTGTATGGAATAAACAGCTGTCGAAAATAGCCCAACCATTAGAAGGTGGATTTCCCCCCCCCCCCCAATTCTGGAAAGGTCTTCCCAGAGGTTTTGGTAGCGATTTAATCTTTTTCAAAGGAACGAGAAATATCAATAATAACAGAATAACAGAGTTGGAAGGGACCTTGGAGGTCTTCTAGTCCAACCCCCAGGCTCAAGCAGGAAATCCTGCACCATTTCAGAACAAATGGCTGTCCAGTCTCTTCTTACACGCCTCCAGTGATGGAGCACCCACAACTTCTGAAGGCAGGCCCTTCCACTAGTTAATTAACAGAATAGCAGAGTTGGAAGGGACCTTGGAGGTCTTCTAGTCCATCCTTCTGCTCAAGGAAGAAATCCCTATATACCATTCCGGACAAATGGTTGTCCAATCTCTCCTTAAAAACCCACGATCACAATTGTCTTCAGCATTTCTGTTGCTAAGTAAGGCAGTTGTTAAGCAAGTCACTCCCAATTTTACGACCTCTTTTGCCATGGTTGTTAAGTAAATCAGTTAATGGTTGTTAAGTGAATCAGGCGGTCGTTAAGAGAATTCAGCTTCTCCCACTGACTTATCAGAAGCCAATTGAAAAGGTCACAAATGGTGATCACATGACCCCAGGACACCGCAGCTATCCTAAACGCATGCCAGTGACTGAGTACCCCAATTTGGATCGTGTCACCATTGGAGATGCTGTGAGGTTCACAAGAGTCAGGGCTGGTTATAAGTCCCTTTTTTCAGAGACTCTGAATGGTCACTAAACGAATAGTTGTAAGTTAAAGACTCCCTGTTATTAGAACCTACAAAATTATCATTTTCATTTGAAGGGCAGGAAGTAAAATGGCCAGAGCAAAATATGAACGATTCAGCTACTCCCAAATTTAATAGAATAGAATGTAGAATCGAATAGAGCTGGAAGGGACTTTGGAGGTCTTCTAGTCCAGCCCCCTGCTCAAGCAGGAGAACCTATACTATTTCAGATAAGTGATTGTGCAGTCTCTTCTTAAAAATCTCCAGTGACGGAGCATTCTCCCCCCAGAGATCCGGATTATTCCGGATCTCCCCTCCTTCCGCCGTGCCCTCAAGACATGGCTTTTCCATCAAGCGGGATTGGCCTGGGGGGGGGGATTTTATAGGGATTTTAATAGGGATTTTATAATTTTTCTAATAGCAGGTTTATTTAATATATATTTTAATTTGGTTTTTAGATATTTATTGTATAGCTCTGTTTTTACTTACCTGTAAGCCGCCCTGAGTCCCTCGGGAGAAGGGCGGGGTATAAATTAAAGTATTATTATTATTATTATTATTATTATTATTATTATTATTATTATTATTATTATTATTATTATTATTCACGATTTCTGGAGGCAAGCTGTTCCACTGGTTAATTGTCCTCACTGTTAGGAAGTTTCTCCTTAATTCCAGGTTGCTTCTCTCTTTGATTAGTTTCCAACCATTGTTTCCAACCATTAGTTTCCAACCATTGTTCCTCTGATGCCTTGGAGAATAACGTGACCCCCTCTTCTTTGTGGCAGCCCCTCAAATACTGGAATACTGCTATCATGTCGCCCCTGTTTCTTCTTTTCTTTAGACTAGCCAAACCCAAGTCCTGCAGCCATTCTTCATATGTTTTAGTCTCCAAGCCAGGGGTCTTCAAACTTGGCCCTTTTATGACTTGTAGACTTCAACTCCCAGAATTCCTCAGCCAGCGTGCCTGGCTGAGGAATTCTCGGAGTTGAAGTCCACAAGTCATAAAAGGGCCAAGTTTCAAGACCCCTGCTCCAGGCCTTGGATCATCTTAGTTGCTCTATTCTGAACTTTTTCCAAAGTCTCAACATCTTTTTTGTAGCACGGTGACCAAAATTGGTTGCAGTATTCCGAGTGTGGCCTTACTAAGGCCCCACACCTCCAAAAGGGAGAGGGAGGGTGTAGCCCTTCCTCTCCAAAATTGGGGGAGAAAATTCACCACCACCCCCCAAAGCTCAGGAGAGTAGATCAATGACTTGCATCAATCTTGGTTCTATCCTGGCTTAGTTATAATATTTCTAACACTTAAACAATCACGATGGGGTTGGTTTGTTTAACGTATGCAGCTGCCCATCTCACAGAAACTTGACTTTGGGTGGCTTACAAGAAAAAAAGATAAAACCAAAGAAAATATAGTTTGGTCTGGTGCGGAAGGCGCCAAGTAGAAACCAAGAGGTTCTGAGTTCTAGTTCCGCCGACTGGGTGACTTTGAGCCAATCATTCTCTCTCAGCCCAACCCACCTGACAGAGTAGTTGTTGCTCCTGCTTACTTTTTAAGAGCACGTAGTCCTCGATGTACGACCACAACTGAGCCCAAAATTTCCATTGTTAAGTGAGACATTTGTTAAGTGAGCTTTGCCCCCATTTTATGACCTTCTTGCCACAGTTGTGAAGTCAGTCACTGCAGTTGATAAGTTAGCAACTTGGTTGTTGAGTGAATCTGGCTTCCCTCATTGACTTTGCTTATCAAAAGTTCCCAAAAGGGGAATCACATGATCTTGGGGACAAAGCAATGGTCATAAGTATGAACCAGTTGTCAAGCATCTAAATTTTGATCTCGTGGTCATGGGGATTCTACAAAGGTAGTAACTATGAAAAACGGTCATAAGTCCCTTTTTTTCAGTGCCATTGTAACACTGAATGGTCACTAAACAACAACAACAACAACAACAAACAATAATAATAATAATAATAATAATAATAATAATAATAATAATAATAAAGTTGGAAGGGACTTCAGAGGTCATCTAGTCCAACCCCCTGCTCAGGCAGGAAACCCTATACCATTTCAGACAAATGGCTGTCCAGTCTCTTCTTAAAAACTTCCAGTGTTGGAGCATTCACCGCTTCTGGAGGCAGGTTGTTCCACTGGTTAATTGTTCTCACTGTCAGGAAGTTTCTCCTTAGTTCTAGGTTGCTTCTCTCCTTGATTAATTTCCACCCATTGCTTCTTGTCCTGCCTTCAGGGGCTTTGGAGAATAGCTTGACTCCCTCTTCTTTGGGGCAGCCCTTGAGATATTGGAACTCTGCTATCATGTCCCCCCTCGTCCTTCTATTCATTAAACTAGACCTACCCAATTCCAGCAACCGTTCCTTATATGTTTTAGCCTCCAGTCCCCTAATCATCTTTGTTGCTCTTCTCTGTACTCTTTCTAGAGTCTCAACATCTGTTTTACATCGTGGTGACCAAAACTGGATGCAGTATTCCAAGTGTGGCCTTACTAAGGCCTAGTAAAGTGGTATTAATACTTCGCGTGATCTTGATTCTATCCCTCTGTTAATGCAGCCCAGCACTGGGTTGGCTTTTTTGGCAGCTGCAGCACACGGCTGGCTCATATTTAAGTGACCATCCACTAGACTCCGAGATCCCTCTCACAGTTGCTACTATTGATGAACTGTTGTTAAGTCGTGGACTAGCTATATAGTTTCTATAGAGCAGGATAGTCCAACCTTGGCAACTTTAAGACCTGTGGACTTCAACTCCCAGAATTCCCCACCCATCCATGCCTCTTAAAGTGGCGGAGATTGAGAAAAGCGTCTATAGAGACAGGCGGACAGAACCACGGAAGGCTCCCCAATTTGGCAAAACGTGGGCTGACTTTTGGGGCAGAAAGTTAACACCTCTCCTTGCCTTCCAAATGTTAATCTGATGTTTTGACAGCTGATTTCTTTTCCAACGGAGAGGGGACACCGTCAGTTTAACGTATAACGTGCGGCGGTGCAATTAAGCCCTGGACTTACAACCATTTGTTTAGTTTGAAGTTACAACGGAAGTGGAAAAAAAAGAAAGATTTAGGATCATTTTTCACACTTACAACCATTGCAGCATCCCCAGGGTCAAAATTCATCTTGGGACTCTGAGCATCTGTTGCCGTCCCAAATACAGGTAGTCCTCGACTTACAACAGTTTATTTAGTGACATTTCACAGTTACAACGGCGCTCATGAGCATTTTTCACATTTAACGAACATTGCAACATCTCCAGGGTCACGTGATCAAAATGGGGGATGCTTGGCAACTGACTCGTATTTACGACGGTTGCAGTGTCCTGGGGTCATGTGATCCCCCTTTTGCGACCTTCTGAGAAGCAAAGTCAATGTGGGAAGCCAGATTCACTTAACGACCATGTTGCTAACTTAACCATTGCAGTGATTCATTGAACAATTCACTGTGGCGAGAAAGGTCATAAAATGGGGCCACACTCACTTAACAAGTGTCTCGTTTAGCAACGGAAAGGTTGGGCTCAATTATGATCGTAAATCGAGGACCACCTGTACTGATACTGGGCACTGGGCAGTGCAACAGTATAGGTAGTCTTGACTTAAGACCAAAAATTGAGCCCAACGTTTCTGTTGCTAAGCGAGAGAATTGTTAAGTGACTTTTGACTCGTTTTACGACCTTTCCTGCCGCATTTATTAAGTGAATCGTTGCAGTTGTTAAGCGAGTCACACGGTTGTTAAGTGAATCCGGCTTCCCCCCCCCCTTGACTTTGCTGGTCAGAAGGCCGCAAAAGGGGATCAGGTGACTCCGGGATACTGCAACTGTCATAAATATGAGTCAGTTGCCAAGCGTCTGAACTTTGATCCCATGATCATGGGGAGGCTGCGACGGTCATAAGTGTGAAAAACGGTTCTAAGTCACTTTTTTCACTTTTTTGCCGTTGTAACTTTGAACGGTCACTAAATGAACTGTTGTAAGTTGAGGATTGCCTCTAGATCTGGATTAGGTTAACCCGGCCTCGGGGGTGCCCAGAACAGCAACTAATAAATGCCATTAAAATCCCAGCACCCTCCAAGGTGTTTATGTTGGAGATGAGCAACAGAAGCCATCCCCCCCGGAGGTCGCAGAGCAGGTGGTCTCTGCTCTGCTGGACCACCACAGCCACAGCGAGAGTCACTTTCCCCAGCCTGAGCCGCCCCCCCACACACACACACACGCACGGGCATGGCTGGGCCAGATGGGAACTGCAGTCCTGATGCAGGACTATGCCAGCTTGGGCGAGCTTTGGGAAGTAGCGAGAGCTCACCAGGAGTCCAACGGGGAGAGGAAACTGAAAGACTCAAGCTGTGCATTTTTGACAACCCGCCAAGAAGATTTAACAAGGTTAATTTTCATGATTCTAAAACTGGTTAATCTTAGGTTCGTTCTGATTTTAATGTTTATTGGATTGATTCCAGTATGCAGCATCCGGAGCCCCTCTCTGAATGAGATGGGCGGGTTAGGAAAGGCAAAATTAGATAGATAGATAGATAGATAGATAGATAGATAGATAGATAGATAGATAGATAGATAGATAGATAGATAGATAGATAGATAGATAGATAGATAGACAGACAGACAGACAGACAGACAGACAGACAGACAGATTGGAGTGAAAAAAAAAGAAACCAAATGATGATAATTGCGATAAAAATCAAATCAATCAATCAATCAACAAAAACCGGCTACTGAAAATAAAAAAAAATAAGAAAAAAGTGACAGCAGCCCCCCAAAAACGGGATTTGCAACTGGTCCCGGCACTTATAATTTCCCTAGGGTCATGTGATCAAAATTTGGGCACTTGGCAACTGGCATGAACTTACGACGGTTGCAGCGTCCCGGGGTGTCACGTGATCATCACCTTCTGCAACCTTCCCGTCAGCTTCCGACAAGCCAAGTCAACGGGGGGGGGGGAAGCCACTTAACGAGTGCACAATTCACTTAACAACTGCAGTGATTCACTTCACAAGCGTGGCAAAAAAAAAAAAGGAAAGATTGGGTACGGTTTACTTAACAACTTGCCTTGCTTAGCAATAGAAATTCTGGTCCTAGGTCAAGGACTACCACCAGTGTTTTAATTTGTTTGGGATGTAGATTCAAACTGTTTGGGTTAATCTGCTTTGAAAACCTTCCATGTCACTTCGAGAAATGAAGACATAAAGGCAATAAAAGCTACTTCACAAATAAAATGCAGAAACTAGATCTAAACTTCCAGAACGGGCCCTCCTAAACAACAGATCTGGAGTCGACAGGTAGTCCTCGACTTACGACTACCATCGAGCCCCAAAATCTCCGTTATTAAGCAAGACGGCTGTTAAGTGAATTTTGCCCCATTTTAAAACCTTTCTTGCCACAATTGTTAAGCGAACCGCTGCAGTTCTTAAGTGAGGAACACGGTTGTGAACGGAATCTGGCTTCCCTCATTGACTTTGCAGGTCAGAAGGTCACAAAAAGGGGATCACATAAACCCCCCTCCTGGGACACTGCGACTGTCATAAATACAGGTAGTCCTCGACTTACGACCACAACTGAGCCCGAAACTTCATGTGCTAGGCAAAACAGTTGTTAAATTGAGTTTGGCCCTCTTTTTTACGGCCTTTGTTGCTAAAGTTCTTAAGATAATAATAGTAGTAGTAGTAATAATAATAATAGTAGTAGTAGTAGTAATAGTAGTAATAATAATAGTACTAGTAATAATAATAATAATAATAATAATAATAATAATAATAATAATAATAATAATAATAATAATAATAATAATAAAGTTGGAAGGGACCGTGGAGGTCATCTAGTCCAACCCCCTGCTCAGGCAGGAAACCCTATACCATTTCAGACAACTGGCTGTCCAGTCTCTTCTTAAAAACTTCCAGTGTTGGAGCATTCACCGCTTCTGGAGGCAGGTTGTTCCACTGGTTAATTGTTCTCACTGTCAGGAAGTTTCTCCTTAGTTCTAGGTTGCTTCTCTCCTTGATTAGTTTCCATCCATTGTTTCTTGTCCTGCCTTCAGGCGCTTTGAAAAATAGCTTGACTCCCTCTTCTTTGGGGCAGCCCCAGAGATATTGGAACACGGCTATCCTGTCCGGCCCCCCCCCCCCGGTCCTTCTCTTCATTAAACTAGACATACTCAATTCCAGCAGCCGTTCCTTATATGTTTTAGCTAATTAGTTAATAATCTCTTGCAGGTCTTCAATCGGTAACGTGGTTGTTAAGCAAATACGGCTTCCCCACTGACTTTGCTTGTCAGAAGGTTGCAAAAAGGGATCACTTAAACTCGGGACCCTGCAACCGTCATAAAAACAAACCAGTTGCCAAGCGTCCAAATTCTGATCACGTGACCGTGGGGGTGTGTGCTGCAATGGTCCTAAGGGTGAAAAAGGGTCCTAAGTTCGGTGCCGTTGTCACTAAACAAACCGTTGTAAATTGAGGACTACCTGTATTTTACAGACTCTGCCTTGTTCTTTCCTTTGTTTCCCAGATCCTTGTTCTTTTCCTTTACATTTCTACACAAATGAAGTTATCGGTGTAAGTAAAAGAATAGACTTTCAATAAAAGGAAGATAGAAACAGGACAACTCCACAAAATAATAAGGCATCAGAGAAATTATTGGTGTGGGAGGAACCAGCAGGACCAAAGAATCTTATTAGCACATCTCAAGACCATTAAGGAATGGGTTAATTGGGCAGCTCTGAAGCCTCCACCCACCCCAATCCCTCTGTTGCCAGGAGGCTTCCTTAGATGAAGTCCCATCAGCAAAATAAGGGAGAAATCTGACCTCTAGCGAAAAAAATGGGGAAGAAATTTATGCAAGAAAGCATCAAAGCATTCCTCCTGCAGCAGGAAGACACATATAACCAACTCTTTAGTTGCGTTCACCCCAGCCTGCTTAACCTGGCTGATAGAAACATGATAGCAGTGTTCCAGTATCTCAGGGGCTACCCCAAAGAAGAGGGAGTCAAGCTATTTTCCAAGGCGCCTGAAGGCAGGACAAGAAGCAACGGGTGGAAACTAACCGAGGAGAGAAGCAACCTAGAACTAAGGAGAAACTTCCTGACAGTGAGAACAATTAACCAGTGGAACAATCTGCCTCCAGGAGCGGTGAATGCTCCAACACTGGAAGTTTTTAAGAAGAGACTGGACAGCCATTTGTCTGAAATGGTATTGGATCATAAATCGATCACATGAACTGGGATTCTACATCATGCTCAGCAGTAGAAACACATTTACAGTATACAATGAATCAAGGTTAGCCTATAGAACGTATACAGAGTAACAGAGTTAGGAGGGACCTTGGAGGTCATCCAGTCCAACCCCCTGCTCAAGCAGGAGACCCTATACCATTTCAGACAAGTGGTTGTCCCGTCTCTTCTTAAAAACTGCCAGTGTTGGAGGTTTGAGTTGATACTTCCTTGATTGCTTGTGCTGTGAAAACCGCGTGGCATCACCCTGGCAACAAACCAGGTAAAGCCCTCCAAAACATCTTAAGAAGTCAATGAAAAGATCCTGTACCCCAGAAAAAGAAAAAAATATCTCTCATCTACAACATATAGTGAAGGGACTGTCACAACAAACCCCATTCCTTTGTAACACTGATGATGTTACCTAGCTGGGTAATGAAACGTCTGCAAGAAAACAACCAAGTTCAGGAAGCACCAAGGAGTCCACATTCCTCCTCCTCCTCCTCCTCCCTTAACCCTATCCCTCTCCACAACCCACCCTCCCTTCTATCACTGATGATGTTACCTAGCTGGGTAATGAAACAGCTGCAAGAAAACAACCTAACTCAGAGAGCACCATGGACGCCACAGTCCTCCTCTTCTTCTTCTTCTTCTTCTTCTTCTTCTTCTTCTTCTTCTTCTTCTTCTTCTTCTTCTTCTTCTTCTTCTTCTTCTTCTTCTTCTTCTTCTTCTTTTCTTTTTCTTTTTCTTCTTCTTCTTCTTCTTCCTCCTCCTCCTCCTTCTTCTCCTCCCCTTCCCCTCCCCCTCCTCCTCCTCCTTCCCCCCTAACCCTAACTCTCTCCACAACGCACCCTCCCTTCTACCACTGATGATGTTACCTAGCTGGGTAATGAAACAGCTGCAAGAAAACAACCAAGCTCAGACAGCCCCCAGGATCTCACAATTGGAGCATTGAAGATATTACACATTAAACTTTAAACGATGAGCAAACTAGCCATCCTGTCTTTCGCAAAGACGGAAAGAAAAAAAAACCATACAGGTAGTCCTCCACTGACAACAGTTCATTTAGCGACCGTTGGAAGTTACAACAGCCCTGAATAAAGCGACTTATGACCCATTTTTCACACCACCGTTGCTACATCCCCGTGGTCACGTGATCAAAATTCAGACACTTGGCAACGGACTCATTTTTATGACGCAGTGTCCCGGGAATCGTGCGATCCTCCTTTTGTGACCTTCTGACAAGCAAAGTCAGTGGGGGAAGTCAGATTTGCTTATAACTGGGTAATTAGCTTAACAAGGGCAGCTTGGAAAATGGGGCAAAATTCACGTAACCGCTATTGCAGTTAACAGAAATTTGGGGCCGATTGTGGTCATTAAGTCAAGGACTATCTGTGCTTCTGCTTGGATAAGTGGGATTTAGGCCTGGAAAACAGGCCGAATCTTTCTATTCCTCCCTCTATGACATGAACAAATTTCCTTCCGTGCCCCTGAAAACACATTCTCTCTGCCTCTTACTTTGTCATGCTGTCTTTCCGTGTCGAGTCCCCATCGATTTGCTCAGGAGCCATCCGTCTAGTCAAGCTCGCCCTGGAATCTGGGTGAAGTGTCCATATATCTCTGCTTATCCTTTAGTCTACAGTTATCTGGTTATCTACTCCAGCTATCCGTCTGTTTGCAGGGAACTGTCGGGTGATTTAACTCCCGCATCCATCACCCCAAAAGGCTGGCCTGGAATATTTATTGACTTTCGCCCCTCGGATGAAAATGCGGTAGCAGCTGGGCACTTTGCAAAAAATAAAATAAACCCCTCTCCCCCATTCCCAGTGCTGATTTTCTACCCCTCCTGAGCCAAATCAAAAGCAAAATCCTGGAAAAGAAACAAAATCCATGAAGACATTTGTAGAAATCCGTGCAGTAGGTTTGTTTGAGGTCCGGGGGAAAAAAACCCTGTTAAGTACAGGCAGTCCTCAACTTACGACCACAATGGAGCCCAAAATTTATGTTGCTAAGTCAAAAATGTATTGAGTTTTGCCCCACTTTACAACTTTTCTTGCCACAGTTGTTAAGTTCAATCGTTGCTGTTGTTAAGTTAGTAACACGGTTATTAAATGGCTTTTCCATTGACTTTAATAATAATAAAGTAATAAAGTTGGAAGGGATCTTGGAGGTCATTGAGTCCAACCCCCTGCTCAGGCAGGAAACCCTATACCACTTCAGACAAATGGCTGTCCGGTCTCTTCTTAAAAACTTCCAGTGTTGGAGCATTCACTGCTTCTGGAGGCAGGTTGTTCCACTGGTTAATTATTCTGTCAGGAAGTTTCTCCTTAGTTCTTGGTTGCTTCTCTCCTTGATTAGTTTCCATCCCTTGCTTCTTGTCCTGCCTTCTTCAGGTGCTTTGGAGAATAGCTTGACTCCCTCTTCTTTGTGGCAGCCCCTGAGATACTGGAAGACTGCTATCATGTCCCCCCTTGTCCTTCTCTTCATACCCAATTCTAGCAACCGTTCCTTATATGCTTTAGCCTCCAGTCCCCTAATCATTTTTGTTGCTCTTCTCTGTACTTTAGAGTCTCAGCATCTTTTTTACATCGTGGTGACCAAAACTGGATGCAGTAACTACTCAATCACCTCCTCCTACTAGTCTACTTGAGGGGCTAGATCTGGTCCATGGGCCTTAAGTTTGACATGTCTGAACTAAATGGACAAGAGGCTGACTTCTATATTGGGGCACTCCTCAAAGGCCTGAATAATCCTTACTGATCTTGAACAAACCTGGTGGGTTTGTTCCCAAGCGTTAATCTAACCGCATTGCTTCCTTCTGTCTGCTGGGGAGCTAGTGAATTCTAGTCCCGCCTTAGGCATAAAACCTGGCTGGGTGCCTTTGTGCCAATCACCAGGAGGTGGTGAGTTTTAGTCCCGCCTTAAGCATGAAAGCCAGCTGGGTGACTTTGGGCCAATTATCAGGAGTCTTTGAATTCTAGTCCCACCTTAGGCATAAAAGATGATTGGGTGACTTTGGGCTAATCACCAGGAGAGGGTGAGTTCTAGTCCCAACATAGGCATGAAAGCCGGCTGGGTGACTTTGGGACAGTCACACTCTCTGAGCCCATTTGTTTGTAAAAATAATGAAGCGGGGATACAAACCTGTTGATAGGTAGGTAGACAGACAGACATAGACAGATAGGCTGGCAGACAGAC
>NW_015391483.1:16794-25001 GCF_001527695.2 Protobothrops mucrosquamatus
AAGTATTTTAAAAAGCAGAAACCAACTTTGGCTCCAAATCTCTCTGCCCCAAGCAAGACCTAGCCCCATACAGATGCAGATGTAAAACCATCAGAAAGTTGAAGCCAGAGCAATCAAGAAGACAAAGAGAAAATCTGCATGCCCCACCCAAACTCTAGGAGTCATTAGCCCCATCACCTGGGAAGCAGGATATGATAATCGGATTAAACCACAGATATCAAGGCCTAGAAAAACACTCAGAAATAGTCTCAAAGTTCATGCCACAGGAACAGGAAACTATTCCAAACAGGGCTAGAGGGGGTATAAAAAACCTTCTACCCATGTGCTCAGTCTCTTTCTTCTCCTCTGCTCCTTCTTGCAAGGACCATCTTTCTTCTGCAATAAACTGTAACCTTCTTCCCAAAGCAGTCACCATGTTTGCTTATTTATTCCCGGCTTGGATGAACCAGGATGAAGACTTTACTTCTATCAACAGACATAATCAACGAGAACCCGACCCATCAACCATAGTTCTTCCTTTCTCCTCAGCACAGCAGGGAAGGTCAACTCAAAGGACCAACACCGCAGCCAGAAAACCCATGAATTTACCCAGCAAGGCCGCAATTGGGTTATTGACGTGCAATCTGCAGAAAACACTATCGAAATGATTCACACTAATGTTATTTAGCTGCAATACTTCCGTAATAAAAGGAATCAATGAAAGAGAGAAAAGACCTGTCCGGGGATTTGATTTTCTCATTTTAATGGCATACTTATTTACTCCCGCCAATCCTCCGATCGGATTTTCATTACACCACCCTGCGCTGTAAGTGGACTGGTATTGATAGGACCTGCTGACTTCAGCTGGCTTCCTGAGGGCACAAATTAAAAATAACTCATATTCGGTGACAAGGTTGCGTGCTAAATACCTGCCCCTGTTAACAGGCATGCTGTTATTTGAGAACGAGCAAAACCCAGGAGCCCTTATACAAATATTTTTCCAAAGCTGATTTACAACAGCAAATCTTTAATCTGCAAGCTCAGGGCCAGGTTATTCTAGTGATTAAGGCACCAGGGTAGAAACCAAGCGATGGCAAATTCTAGTCTTGCCTTAGGCATGAAAGCTGGCTGGGTGACTTTGAGTCAACCACCAGGAGACAGTGAGTTCTAGTTTCATCTTAGGCATGAGAGCTGGCTAGGTGACTTTGGGTCAATCACCAGGAGATGGTGAGTTCTAGTCCTGCTTTATGCACAAAAGTCGGCTGGGTGACTTTTGGTCAATCAACAGGAGTCTGTGAGTTCTAGTCCCGCTTTAGCCATGAAAGCCAGCTGGGTGACTTTGGGCCAGTCCCTCTCTCTCAGCTCAACCCACCTCACAAGTTTGTTGTGGGGAAAATAAGAGGAGGAAGGAGTACCATATTAGGTATGTTCTCCACCCTGAGTTATTTATAACAGTAATAAAAGTGGGAAATAAATAAATTTATCCCCCTTCCTGTGCTGACCAGCAACACATTAACTAGGTTAGCTAATGACTGAGTAGCATCCATTGCACACCCTATTGAAAAATTTTAATTGTTTTTTTTGTTTTGTCAGTTTAGCATGTTGGCCAAACTTCGCTCGGTGGATTCATGTGAACTTTAAAGGTATCCTCCCCGAAAATGGGTTGCTTCAGCAGCCAATGATTCCCAGGTTTTGGTCTGGAGGGATGAGGATCCCCAAGCAGCACTGTTGAGAGTAGCCCCCTTCCTGGGGGGTGCACTGGTGGGGGGTGCCCTGGTTGGGATGCTAAACCAGGATCCTCCAGGATGAACCTACCACCTTTCGGAGTTGGTACAGATGCAAAAGAGATGTGGGGGAGCATAGAGACTCAAGGCCAAGTTCTCTGGACAATGGGTAGGAGGCACCTTGGA
Source organism: Protobothrops mucrosquamatus (assembly GCF_001527695.2). Lineage (NCBI taxonomy): Eukaryota > Metazoa > Chordata > Lepidosauria > Squamata > Viperidae > Protobothrops > Protobothrops mucrosquamatus. The sequence goes on from NW_015391483.1 coordinate 18,684, forward strand.
AAAGGGTTCACAGCTGCCATTGAAACTCCTCCAGGAATGGTCCTGGAGGAAGCCTCCAGGGAGGAGGAGGAGTCTGGGGCACCGAGGGTGGGTTTTTTCAGATTTTATTGTGCTTATGAGTCGTCCGGAGTTGTGTTCTCATGATCAAATCTTTCCAATCGATGGGCAGGTTAGATCTGTGGCTTTCATTTTGTCCCCAATCAATCAATCAATCAATCAATCAAAGAATAGCGCTGGAAGGGACATTGGAGGTCATCTAGTCCAACCCCCTGCTCAGGCAGGAGACCCTATATCATTTAAGACAAACGGCTGTCCAGTCTGTTCTTGAAAACCTCCAGTCATGGAGCAGTGATGAGGCCTTGGGCTTTCATCAGCTGCAGGCTCGCTTTTCAGCAATGCTCAGATGCAGGATGCGCATGATCCCATGGAAGTCAAACCGGTCAAGATGGCGGCCGCCCCCCCCCCCCCGACATCCCGCCACACTCATGCAGCAAGGATATTCGATCAGTGTTCATTCCAATTCCAGGGAAGCAAACCTCCCTCGGGGACGGGTGATGAGCCCCTCGGGCTTGGGACGATGGACGCGGCTCCCCTCCGCTGAGGCTTCGGGCCCAGAAGCCGACCGAGACGCTTCCGCGCGTCTCCATGGCGACGCCGAGTCCAAAGTCCTTCGCTTCCGGCTTCCTGAGGGAAACATCCGGGCCGTGGCCATCCATCCATCCATCCCAAGGAGCGGCCATAGAGTTCTGAAAGACTGGTGACTAGCCTCTCTTGTGACGTCACTCTCCTCCCGGTCCGCCCTGACGCGGGGAGTAAACCACAGAGGCGCGCCGTCGGAGGCTAGAGCGGGCACTCAGGTCGGAAGATTCTGATTGGCTCCCCGGCTCCCGTTGACGGGTGGAGAGCCAAGATGGCTGTGGCGGAGGTGCAGCAGCTTCAAAGCCGCCTCGATGCCTTGGAGGAGCGGATGTTCGGGGCCCCCGCAGGAGCCGCGTCTGCGGGGGGCACCCGGAAAGTAAGTGCTGGGGGTGAGGGGGGGCGTCTCCTCCATCGTGGGGTGCAGGTATCACAAAACCCATCATCCCCTGGCAGCCGCTGGTTGAGCTCTGCTGGCCCCTGGAGTGTATTGTGAGGTGCGGGGCAACCAAGGAAAGAGAGAGGCACTGCGTTTTATTTTATTTTTATTTTTTATTCTTTTAAACTGACACATTTCATGTCTCTGTTCCCACGACGACACGTATAAACTGGGGAAACGTCAGAAAGGGGGTTCACTGCCCGGGTGCACTAACCTCCATCTAGGTCTGGCGTGGGAACAGCTGGTCTGTCAGTTGAACGAGGAATTTCCTTCCCCCCCCCCCGTGCCAAAAATGACAATTTTGGCCTCTGAATATTGCCCAAAGGACAACAGTTCCCATCCTGCACAACTGTTGCCAGGCTTCCTGGGCAGAGAATAGGATCTGAAGTCTTTTTTTTTTTTAGTTTGTTTCTGGCTATTTTCTTTTTGAGCTTTTCAGAAAAAGTGAATCTGACTAAAATTCTCCACTTTGGAATATCTTTATCTTCCTTGCCTTCATTTAGGTAAATGTGCCCTGTATGTGTAGTGTGCATGTGTGTGTAATAATTATATTAAATATTATTATAACAGTAAAAACTAATGCAAACGGGAGGGAAGAAGAATGAAAAGAGTAGAAAGTGCAGAAAAGAATGCAAAGGGGAAAATTGAGAAATTCAAAAGAAAAAAAAGCCTAACAATATGGTAAAGAAAAATATAAAGAAATAACTTCCTGCTTTCATCACAGCAAATATAGTTTTAGTATCATCTCTTAAAATACAACAAATGTATTCTCTTCTTCCCATATCCCATCTCTTGTCTATTAACAAATACTTAAGCATTGTCATTGTCAAAAATCCATTAAAAGTAATCAGAGAGAACAACATACCTATTTTAACCTTGATCAAAACTAAGTCAACTTTATGTTTCTTCCTTTTACTTCTAAACCATCTTAATCTTTAGTCCCTTCAAACAACGTCATAAAACTTGATTTCTTTTCATTTCTTCTTTGTCCCTCCTCACAAAATCCTTGAAAACTTTAGCAAACTTCTTTTGTAAATCCTATATAGGAAAATTATCCAAGTCATTCTCTCAGTTTGTGGTTTGCATAGGTAGTCCTTGACTTACAACCATTTGTTTAGCCACCGTTTGAAGTTACAACGGCACTGAAAAAGTTACAACCAGTTCTTGTACCCATCATTACAACCATCACAGCATTCCGACAATCATGTGGTCAAAATCCAGGCATTTGGCAGACGGCAAGTATTTACAGTTGTTGCAGCATCTCATGGTCACATAATCACCATTTGACACCTTCCTTGCCTGTTTCCAACAATTAAAGTCAATGGGAGGATGGATTTTCTAAATGACCACATGATTCTCTTAATACCTGGGGTGATTCGCTTAACAATTGTAGAAAAAAATCATAAAATCAGGTGCAACTTAATAATTGCCTTGCTTAGCAATAGAAATTCTGGTCCCAATTATTGTAAGTCAAGGACTATCTGTATATATCCCTTTTAAGACATCAGCTGGTTTCTTTTTTATGTCCACTGTAACCACTTTTTCCATGTCATTCTTGTATCCTCTCATTTTTAAATCCACTCTCAATCTTGTCGGTTAGGACATGTTCCTCTTTCATGACATCTTTTAGACACAAGTTAGTCTATAGAGGAAGACCCTATGAAAATTAACTTCTGGGTCCATTGTTCAAAAATATCCTTCAGTGTATCCAGTGTTGAAATATTTTGCTCAAATTCTGTAATTTTAAATCGAGTTCTTCTCCTTTAATTGTATTCTTTAGTTCCCTCTAGTGTCCGCTGTTTAGTAAAGTACCTTTTCATTTATTACTCATTATTCAAAGTCAGTTTAAAGCAGTGTTTTTTTAAATTTGGCAACTTTAAGACAGGTGGACAAATGCTAGCCGGAGAATTCTGGGGGTTGAAATCCACTCATCTTAAAACTGCCAATTTTAAAAAAACACTCAAAGCAACCTGTTTGTGGCTTTTTTTTTTCCTATCTCCAGTTCTGAATAAATGGCCTTTCCCCCCTCTAGATAGCAGATGGCTTAGGCAAAGTTCAAGGTGCCTTGGGAAACATTGCAAGCAAAAGGGAGAGAGTTAAAATTCTCTTCAAAAAAAGTAAGTGGTTTTCTTTTTTTTCTAAAACAAAATGCTGCTGTGTCCTATCAACTGTCTTAAAAGAGGTCTTATAATTGCTAAATGATGACAAAGTCTGTTTATAAATTGATGAAAGTTTCCAAATTGGTTTTTTTAATGTAATGTGCCCTTTGCCCACAATCGATGGCAAAGAAATTCATAAATATGAATTTATGAATTTCTATAACATTGGTTTTTGGAACCTTTTGATGATTTTATTTTTATTTCACCATATTGGCTGCCCAGCGTCTGTTGGGAGCTGCCTAGTAATGTAACTAAATGAACATTGTACGATCCTCCTTTTTTTCCTTTACAGATAGTCCTTGACTTACAACAGCTCGTTTAGTGACCGTTCGAAGTTACAGCAGCACTGAAAAAAGTGACTTATGACCATTTTTCATACTTGAGACCGTTGCAGCATCCTCGTGGTCATGTGATCAAAATTCAGACGCTTGGCAACTGACTCATATTTATGACGGTTGCAGTGTCCTGGGGTCACGTGATCCCGTTTTGTGACCTGACAGGCAAAGTCAGTGGGGGAGCTGCATTCACTTAACAATCTGGGTGACTAACTTATCAACTGCAGTGATTCACTTAACAACGGTGACCAGAAAAGTCATAAAACTCACTTAAGAAGTGTCTCACTTAGCCACAGAAAATTTGGGCTCAGTTGTCGTAAGTCAAGGATTATCTATATAGAGAAATGGGAACAAAAGAGCATAGGAATGTACAGTTCAATCCTTTTAATCATCCAGCATATGCTTCTATCATTGCTGCAGTCTAAAATTCTAATTCTATTTTATGTTGTTCTTCCTCTTAAGTTGAAGACATCCTAAAATACCTGGATCCTCAGTACATTGATCGAATGGCTGTGCCAGATGCCATGAAGCTACAGTTCATCTTGGCAGGTAGATCTATTTTTGGTCACCACGATGTAAAAAAGATGTTGAGACTCTAGAAAGAGTGCAGAGAAGAGCAACAAAGATGATCAGGGGACTGGAGGCTAAAACATATAAGGAACGGTTGCTGGAATTGGGTATGTCTAGTTTAACGAAGAGAAGGACGAGGGGGGACATGATAGCAGTGTTCCAATATCTCAGGGGCTGCCCCAAAGAAAAGGGAGTCAAGCTATTCTCCAAAGCGCCTGAAGGCAGGACAAGAAGCAACGGGTGGAAACTAATCAAGGAGAGAAGCAACCTAGAACTAAGGAGAAACTTCCTGACAGAACAATTAACCAGTGGAACAATCTGCCTCCAGAAGCGGTGAATGCTCCAACACTGGAAGTTTTTAAGAAGAAACTGGACAGCCATTTGTCCGAAATGGTATAGGGTTTCCTGCCTGAGCAGGGGGTTGGACTAGATGACCTCCAAGGTCCCTTCCAACTTTATCATTATTATTATTATTATTATAGGCCCTTATATTACGGGTTTTTTAGCAGTAGATTTTCATGTATAAAATGCTTCTTGCACTAGGTTTTGGTCAGTCGCTTTAAATTGAAACGATCCGAATCCTATATGTCAAACACTGTTTTTTAGGTCATAATCCTATGCATATTTACCTGGCAATGATCCTTGTGGTACTCAGTGGTGCATAGTTCTCAACATATCAATTTTAAGCTATTTTAACGGGTTTTTTTGGCAGCCACTTGTTGATTACTTGTTAATCTGTAGGGTCCTTGGTGCTCTCTTGGTGGTTTTCTTGCAGACATTTCATGACCTAACTAGGTAAACATCATCAGTGCTAGGAGGGAATCCAGTTTGCGAAGAAGAGGAGGAGAAGGAAGAGGTGGTGGAGAAGGACTGTGGGGGCCTTGGTGCTCTCTGAGCTTAGTGGTTTTCTCGCAGACTTTTCATTACCCAGCTAGATAACATCATCAGCGCTCGTTAACCTGCTGCATCTAAGCATAGGTCACATGATCTGTTGCTACTGGACCGGCAAATAGTTTTTGCCTGACCTATGTCGTGCTTTTCCCCATCACCAGAAGAACAATCCATCGTAGCCCAAGCAGCACTTCTGGAACAGGTGAAGAGCCTGCAGCCCTATTTGGACAGCGCGCATATCAAAGGTGAGTGACTCCCTGTCCTTTATCCCTGAGAGAATCAAGATCACCTGAAGTGTTAGTAGTACCAGTTTATAAAGCCTTGGTAAGGCCACACTTGGGATACTGCGTCCAGTTTTGGTCGTCACAATATAAAAAAAGATGTTGAGACTTTGGAAAAAGTGGAGAGAAGAACAACTGGGATGATTAAACGTCTGGAGACCAAAACATATGAAGAACAGTTGCAGGAATTGGACATATCTAGTCTAGTGAAAAGAAGGACCAGGGGGCACATGATAGCAGTCTTCCAATATTTGAGGGGCTGCCTCAAAGAAGAGGGGGTCAATCTATTCTTCAAAGCAGCGTTCCCCAACTTTTCTACAGCTTTGTGGACCAGCGGTGGGGGGGGGGGAGAGAGGGGATGGTTTCGTCTGTGCGGTGGGTGAGCGTGTAACTCCATTTGCACAAGTGTGTGTGTGCGCACCTGCCACTCACACAAGTGCAAGTGGAGCTTCCTGTGTTCGTGTGCTTGCCTGCCGCCTCTGTGGCCCAGTCCCGAATGGGCCGTGGCCTGGTCCTGGAGGACACCTGCTACAAAGCACCAGAAGGCAGGACAAGAAGCAACGGATGGAAACTAATCAAGGAGAGAAGCATCCTAGAACTAAGGAGAAATTTCCTGACGGTGAGAACAATCAACCAGTGGAATGGTTTGCCTCCAGAAGTTGTGGATGCTCCATCACTGGAGATTTTTAAGAAACCTGTCTGGAATGGTATAGACTAGAATCTGCTGTTTGAACAGGGGGTTGGACTAGAAGACCTCCAAGTTCCCTTCCAATTCTTGTTATTCTGTTAGTTATGCCGAGTCCTATGGCTATTATCAGGGCTTTTTTTCTCGGAGAAAAGGTGGCGGAACTCAAACCTGGCCACGCCCTCATCAAACCCTAGGACCGCCCCTTTAGAGAACAGGAATGCAAGTAAAATTTGGGAGGGGCTATTTCCGGTGTGGGAGGGGCTATTTCCGGTGCGGCCGGCCCGGAAAAAGGTGCCGGAACGCGGTTCCGCCGCGTTCC
>NW_015391484.1:0-3056 GCF_001527695.2 Protobothrops mucrosquamatus
CCTCCAGTCCCCTAATCATCTTTGTTGCTCTTCTCTGTACTCTTTCTAGAGTCTCAGCATCTTTTTTACATTGTGGTGACCAAAACTGGATGCAGTATTCCAAGTGTGGCCTTACTAAGGCATTGTAAAGTGGTATTAATACTTCACGTGATCTTGATTCTATCCCTCTGTTAATGCAGCCCAGCACTGTGTTGGCTTTAATAGCCCTCAAGCAAAATACACCGAATAATTCATTAGAAGCTGAAGTTGACAGTTATAAAATTTTCACTTTCCCCGATCTTGATTTTTCTTCACATGGAACTTGGAGAGAAATGGGTTCGTCACATCACATCACATCATCCCTCTCTGTAGACAAAAATTCTAAAGCTTTGGGATGGAGCAAATGTGGATTCAGTCTGTGTTGGAAAGTCCTTCTGATTAGATACGAACCCACCAAATCTATCCAAATTATCTCCACTGGATGGAAAGGTTAGGGTTAGGGTAGCTCTAGAAAAGCTGATCACCTGTAGCTGGGAGTGGTGGGTTTTTATATCTTCTGGGGCTTTTGAGGTTGTTTCCCATTCCTGTTTGAGGCTTTGTACTTCCTGTGTCATGTACTTTGACCTGAGTCTGAGTGTGTCCTTTTGGTATTGCTGGGTTAATGTTATTACAGTAGTGGCCAAAATTGTGGAAACCTTTTGGGAAAAGTGTATTTTTGAGGTTTGATGGCTAATAACACCACTTTTTGGGGGGAGTAGTACCATAAAATTATATATTAATAGAAAGATAATTTAATCAAGAATGTAATGCAACATAGTTTGTTCAATTATCTGTACCATATTCTATGAAAAGTTATAGCCAAATAACCGGACAAAGGAAGCACAACTTGCTTAGGTTGATATCAGGTAGCTTTCCTTCATCTGATTGTAGCCAATGAGCATGAGTGTTTAGAGAGCCAATCGGGTGTCATCTTGTTTTGGCCATGAGCCAATCAGATCACAGTAGGATTCAGTTATTGATATCACGGATTGAAGCCGAGAGGAGGACATTGGTCAGTGTGTTATGTGATCGCTATCAAGTTGGTTGGGTTTTTTTGGTGTTCTTTCATTGAATGAGCTTGTAAAATGTAATAAAATTAAAGTCATGATGCAAAGAGTTGACTGGTCGCCCAGAAAGCAATGTAAAATAGTATTATTAAGTGAACAAGGCTACAGTTATAAAGAAATTAAAAGAAAAATTGGTGGAAACTTAACCAAAGGTGGCATTTCTACTGCACACTTTTCCCAAAAGGTTTCCACAATTTTGGCCACTGGTCTTTTAGAGTGTGGATGGGGTATGTAGATTTTAGGGGTCTTTGTCTTCCTATTCTCAACAGCTTCTAGCTTCCTGGCTCCAGCCTTCCTGAATGGATTATCACATCTGCATTTCTAAAGGCTGGTTTCTGCTGAGTTTTCTGGCTGGAGGTTATTCAAAACTGGGCTTGCTTTTCTGCCTTTAAGATCATTTGGGGAAATATATTCTGCCTTTTAAATATCCCCCAGAATATTTCTTTCTCTGGATTCTTCCCACAAGATCTTACAGAACCTAGAAACCCGGTCCCTCCAAGATCCCATCCAATCTTTCGTTCTGTTCTGTTCTGTTGTGATGTAATAAGAGTCACCTGCAATGACTAAACACAACTTTATTACAGCTAGAAAATCAGGACTCTTAAGCACAGCTGTTTCCTCGGCAAGCCCAAATAATTGCAGGAAGAGATTTATAGGAAGGAAATGAAACGAGAATCATTAGAGACGATGTAAGGGGGTTGGTGCAGCTGATGCCCCAGAGAGAGATTTTGAAAATTCTAAGAAAAAAAACAAAACAACCAAACATGAAATGCACTTATAAAGCTAATTAGAGCCCTAGCAGGACCTTTAACAGGAAATCTGAGGTAAATCAAATTCCAATCATTTATACAGTCAATGTAACCAGAAGGTAAATCAAAAATAAAACAAGTGAGTATTACACGCCATGTAATCAAATCAAATGATTGCACAAATAAAATTGTTGGTTTGTAGCTAGCTCCCTTCACAGACTGAGGGTCAATCTGGAAATTAATTCTAGCCCTGTCCAAAATGATTGCAATCAATCAGAAGAAAATGAAATATTTGTCAATACATATTTTTGAACTGATAGATTACATCCAGATCAACACGATATAGAAATTTTATTCGTTCGCCCTGGCTTGAACAATGAAAAAGGATTTTGGAGGCCATTTTGCACAATGAAATATTAGCAAAGCAACTCTGGGTTTTTACACTATTGGAATCTAGTTGGACACATAGCCTGGAAGCTATTGATGCAGATTCATGATTAAAGATGTAAAATTTTATTTGAATGAAGCTATTCTGATGGATATTCTGAAGATGGGCATTTAGTTTTCATGACATCATTAATCTGCTGCTATATTTTTCTCAGGGGAAGAGGATTTTTTTTTCCCTCAGTCCTGGACTTCCTTCTGAATAAAATGGAAATATTTATTTCCATCTTATGTTACCTTGGTAAGATCACACTTGCAATACTGCATCCACTTTTGGTTGTCACGATACAAAAAGATGTTGAGACTCTAGAAAGAGTGCAGAAAACAGCAACAAAGATAATTAGGGGGCTGGAGGCTAAAACATGGGAAGAATGGTTTCAGGAACTGAGTATGTCTAGTGCAGGGGTAGGCAACCTTGGCTCTTTTATGACTCGTGGACTTCAACTCCCAGAATTCCTGAGACAGCCATGCTGAGGGGAAAGGGAGAGGTTTCCATGCTGAGCCATGCTGGCTCAGGAATTCTGGGAGTTGAAGTCCACGAGTCATAAAAGAGCCAAGGTTGCCTACCTCTGGTCTAGTTTAATGAAAAGAAGGACTAAGGGGTTACATCATACCACTCTTCCAAAATCTAAAGGGCTGCCACAAAGAAAAAAAAACAGTCAAGCTATTCTCCAAAGCACCTGAAGGCAGGACAAGAAGCAATGGATGGAAATTTATTAAAGAGAAAACCAATCTAGAACTAAGGAGAAATTTCATGTTGATTAGAACAATTAACCAG
>NW_015391484.1:3574-6607 GCF_001527695.2 Protobothrops mucrosquamatus
TTAATGAAAAGAAGGACTAAGGGGTTACATCATACCACTCTTCCAAAATCTAAAGGGCTGCCACAAAGAAAAAAAAACAGTCAAGCTATTCTCCAAAGCACCTGAAGGCAGGACAAGAAGCAATGGATGGAAATTTATTAAAGAGAAAACCAATCTAGAACTAAGGAGAAATTTCATGTTGATTAGAACAATTAACCAGTGGAACAACTTGCCTCCAGAAGCTGTTAGTACTCCATCACTGGAGGTTTTTAAGAAGAGATTGGACAGTCATTTGTCTGAAATGGTATAGGGTTTCCTGCCTGAGCAGGGGGTTGGACTAGAAGACCTCCAAGGTCCCTTCCAATTCCTATCCTATCCTAAACCCATGATGAATTTCTTTGGTTTAAATATTTGGTGGACATGTTGATTTGGAAACACAGGATCCTCTGCTGCAGTTGGCTAAGAGGAAGAGCCAAGTAATAGTAAATAAATTTATGCCTCTGAAGGCAGAAATGCCTCTGGATAAAAGATGATTCCATTCTGGGATTTCAGATTTCAAAATTTATTCTCTTTCTCTTTGATGTTTACTGGCCCTATTGTGCACGAATTTATCACAGAAAGGATATTTGTGCATTGCATTTAGCTGTGCGTTAGTGTCTACATTTGATGTGCCTAATAGGCATATTGATATATATTCCATTTATAAAATATAGACCTATATAGGTATATGTGTAGATAGATAATCATAGGTAATTAGGTAGACTGACAGACAGATAAATGATGAGATAGATAGATAGATAGATAGATAGATAGATAGATAGATAGATAGATAGATAGATAGATAGATAGATAGACAGATAGAAAAATAAATAGATAGATAGATAGATATATGATTGATAGATAGATAGATAGATGAGAGATAGTGAGATAGAAAGACAGAAAGATAAATAGATAGATAGATAGATAGATAGATAGATAGATAGTAGATAGATAGATAGATAGATAGATAGTCATAGATATCCCAATCCTATTGTGAAGGAAATAATATCCTGTAGAAAGTTGCAAGGACCCAGTGCTGTTTTAAGGGTATTATCTGGATCATTAGCTCCTACAGAACATCTCCATGAAGGTTTTTAAAAAAAGATTAATATTGCCATCTTCTGTGAGTTGTACATCACTACAGCCTAGTTAGACCAGAGGGCTAAAGATGGGGGTAGCATCCAATATCCTCCTATCGTAATTATTTTCAAACAAAGGAAGCTATTTCAGTGATAAAAGAGTAAGTATCTCTGAAAATAGATCGTCCCTTGTTTGTTAGGAGCCATCTTTTCCCACACGGGTCCTTTTTCCTTCACTGTTTTTTACATCTCTCTCCCAAATTAACCGCTTGCGATATGACATCCCAAGACAGAATCATTAGTCAGATTTTTAATGCAGCATCTTGCTGAGGACAAAGGGTGGCGGCTGATAATAAAAGCACACTTTGATTAAGTAAACAGTGTCAATGCTCAAAGGTAGACAGCTTTGTAACTTTGCCTAGTTTCTGTGTTCAGAAGGAAAAACAGATTCTAAATAAAATGCTGAAGAACAGCCAAATCTTCAGCCTCACATCTAGGATGGGTATGAAATATTACTCAAGGAAATCGACAATAAACACCTTTTTGAATTCTGCTGGAGTAAATATTCTCATCTATCGCTATCGTTTAACGAAGAGAAGGACCAGGGGGGACATGATAGCCGTGTTCCAATATCTCAGGGGCTGCCCCAAAGAAGAGGGAGTCAATCTGTTCTCCAAAACACCTGAAGGCAGGACAAGAAGCAATGGATGGAAATTCACCAAGGAGAGAAGCAACCTAGAACTAAGGAGGAATTTCCTGACAGTTAGAACAATTAACCAGTGGAACAACCTGCCTCCAGAAGCGGTGAATGCTCCAACACTGGAAGTTTTTAAGAAGAGATTGGACAGCCATTTGCCTGAAATGGTATAGGGTTTCCTGCCTGAGCAGGGGGTTGGATTAGATGACCTCCAAGGTTCCTCCCAACTTTATTACTATTACTATTACTATTACTATTACTATTACTATTACTATTACTACTACTACTACTACTACTACTACTACTACTACTATTATTATTATTATTATTATTATTATTATTATTATTATTATTATTATTATTATTATTATTATTATTATTATTATTATTATTATTATTATTACTTTTGACTCAGTTGTTTGACTGGAGTGAACGATGCCTAAATAATAATAATAATAAAAAAGGAGAATGAACACAATGCAGATTCCAATGCAGACCTGAGGTAAAAATGTTAAGATTGCCTCTACATTTCTGTGATAGCGTGATGACGTCCTTAAATGACCAACATACGAAGGATAATGTTGCGGTTGACGATTTTACTACGGGCATTTTCATCTTCTTAGTTCATTTTCTATGCAATAATAATCATCATAATAATTAAAGCAAACCTGCTATATAAACAAACGTTATTTTTAGTTCAGCCACTTTTTTTTCCTCTTCGTCCACTAATCAATATCTTAACAAAAATTAAATCACGTGGTAGATTGGTATCTTACAAAAGAGAATTACTGATAAAGCTGCATACCAGGCTGAAACCTAAAGTGGCTGGTTTTTTTTTTTTTCTTCCCAGGAGATTGTTAATTATTTAAGTAGTCTTCGGGAATTATTTCATTAGGATCCACTTCAGTGAACTTAAAATTCCACATCCTGACTCCTTTGTTAATTATGAATCACTTCCAACGACTATGAGAATATGAGGTTATCCTTTCCTTTTTTTTTTTTACTTTTCACTTCCCAGCCGAATTTATATTTTATTATACGCCATCAGCTTTCAAAGAGTCTCAAAACAACATGCTGATTGTTTTGCTTAAAATCACTAAATCCCCATCACCTCCAAAGCCAAGCCCCCTCCTCCCTGCTGAAGAAGGAAGGGAGGGAGGGAGGGAGGGAGGGAGAGAGGGAGGGGGGGAGAGAGAGGGAGAGATGGAGAGACGGAGAGAGGGAAAGAGGAAGGCAGGC
>NW_015391484.1:8505-11741 GCF_001527695.2 Protobothrops mucrosquamatus
ATCATTACTTGATACACTGGCAATATAACAAGCAGCCCGCGATACTGTAACGGTTCTGCCTTGGCATTTTCATAGAAATGAGTTGTTGCCTTCCCAGAAGTGTTATGTAGAAACACACTTAAGCAATAAAAAGAAGGAAACCAGCTATCCAAACTTTATCTTCCTTAGTTATCTCACTATCTTTCTGTAGAGTTGGGGGTCAAAGTTGATTCCACGATGGCTACATGCCTGAATTGTTTAATTTGCCGCCTATTGATCGGAATTCTTCTGTCTAACTACTTGCTTGTTGTACAGGCGGGGGGGGGGGGTTAGAATGAATTGCATGGATGGATGGAGGGAGGGAAAGATCTAAGGGTGTAAGGATGGAGGGATGGGGAGAGAAAGAGCAAGACAGTTAAGGCTCAATATCCCAAACCAGACCAACCTCTTTTCCAACTACCATTTAGAATATCAGTTACTTTCAACGCCATTATCACCACCCTAATATCTAATCTGTGTACTAATAAAAAAATAAATTAGGCAAATTATAACACAAAAGGACAAGATACAATTCATTCAGATTTTCTATGTCCAGGGTAGGGATTGATTTAAAAAGCAATTCTACTCTTTTAGTGAACTGAGATTTCTACATTCTGCTCCGAGACTGGAGTTTCACGTTTTGAAAGTACTTGGACAAAAATGTGGACTTGATCCTGAATAGGATCTATTCTATTCTATTCTATTCTATTCTATTCTATTCTATTCTATTCTATTCTATTCTATTTTATTCTATTCTATTCTATTCTATTCTATTCTATTCTATTCTGTTCTCTGTTCTCTGTTCTCTGTTCTAATTTCTATTCTCTATTCTCTATTCTCTGTTCTAATTTCTATTCTATTCTATTCTATTCTGTTCTATTCTCTGTTCTAATTTCTATTCTCTATTCTCTATTCTCTGTTCTAATTTCTACTCTACTCTACTCTACTCTACTCTACTCTACTCTACTCTACTCTACTCTACTCTATTCTATTCTATTCTCTGTTCTAATTTCTATTCTCTATTCTCTATTCTCTGTTCTAATTTCTACTCTACTCTACTCTACTCTACTCTACTCTACTCTACTCTACTCTACTCTACTCTACTCTATTCTACTCTATTCTATTCTATTCTGCATGGTTTGGATCCATGCCTTTATTCCACTTTAACCGTTCATTTTTCTAAGAAAGCAATGGATGCTTACTTTGGCCCAAAGGAACTCCGTTGAATCCTTCTCACCAGAGCTGTTTCTTGTACCCTCAGGCAAATTCATCATCATCATCTCTCTCCTTTATTCAAGTTTCTGCAGTTTAAAATTAGAAGCGGGCTGACCAAGAACATATAAAAATGCAAGCTTTTTCCCCTGCAACCAGTGACAGGGATGAATCGCTTTCAAAGAGAGGGTCCTAACACTGACCAAAGCATCTCATGCGAACATGATGAGAATGCAAATAGGTTTCCCTGAGTCTTTCAAACAGTTGCTGGGCCTTTGATTTCCTACCATTCTCAACATCTGCAATGGCCTGCTCGGACCTGCCACTTTTTGTGCCAACGGTGGAAGTCCAATCACAATTGTTTGTGTTTTTTTTTTAACCTGGAACCCTTCTATTATTTCAAGACATTTCATGCAATATTTGCTGACATCACAATAAAAAAAACAACCCACAATCCCAGCTATGGGTAGACATCTTTGTGCAATCAATTTCCTGGCCAACAATATAGAAAGGTTTGGTCCTCATTTTCTTCCCTATTCTTTTAAATCTTTCTGAGCTCCAAGATCACCGCAGATGGGGACTGCAGCCAAGAAATTAGAAGACGCTTGCTCCTGGGGAGGAAAGCTATGGCAAATCTAGACAGGATACTAAAAAGAAGAGCCATCACCCTGCCAACAAAAGTACATATAGTCAAGGCCATGGTTTTCCCAGTTGCAATGTGTGGCTGTGAAAGTTGGACCACAAGAAAGGCTGAGTGCCAAAGAATGGAGGCCTTTGAACTATGGTGCTGGAGAAGACTCCTGTGAGTCCCCTGGACTGCAAGGCAATCAAACCAGTCAGTCCTAGAGGAGATCAACCCCGACTGCTCTTTAGAAGGCCAGATCCTGAAGCGGAAACTCAAGTGCTTTGGCCACCTAATGAGAAGGAAGGACTCACTGGAGATGAGCCTGATGCTGGGAAAGATTGAGGGCAATAGAAGAAGAAGGGGACGACAGAGAATGAGGTGGCTGGATGGAGTCACTGAAGCAGTAGGCGTGAGCTTAAATGGACTCCAGAAGATGGTAGAGGACAGGAAGACCTGGAGGAACATTGTCCATGGGGTCGCAATGGGTCGGACACGACTTGGCAACTAACAACATTCTTTTAAATTAAATAAATCTATACCACTTTACAATTCCTTGATTTCCTGGTGGATTCCCATAAAATACAAACCAGGTGCTGATCTTTTTAACCATTCTCAACATCTGCAAAGGCCTGCTCAGAGCTGCCACTTTTTGTTCCAACGGTGGAAGTCCAGTCTATTTCAGAAACTATGGGACTATCCAGCATGAGTTTACTTTCTTCTGATCACCTTTGCAAGGTCCATTTGGAGGACATGCAGGTAGATTTTATAGAGAAGTTATTTTTTTATTTTTTACTTTTTTTTGGAACTTAACCATGGAATCAAGCTAGGACTGCCAATAAAATCTATTGCCCATGGAGAGATATAGAGTTTTCCAGCTCTTCAAAATTACAATAATATCTGCTGCAGAAAGCAAATTGTGGCAGTAACAGGGAGATAAGTGAGTTCAACGAAGTCCACTCTTATTCTCATGTTTCAAAGGTGACCATCTGTTTCTCTCCCTCAATTACCAGCTAAAACTATCAAACATTGTACAATAATTGCAGTCTCCCTGTTTAGCATGAATATATATATATTAAAAAATCCACCCTCCTTGATGCATTAGAGACTGGTGCAGCTTCCTATTCATTCTCTGAAACTGCAAAATAACACATGTTTATAGCTGTGGCTTAATGCAATAGCTCCAAAACTTTGCTTCTTATTCCCACTGTGCCACTTTTATCTAAAGTTTGGTTGTTTAATTGTTACAATAGCTCATTGTCAACCCTCTCCCTGATTGTGTCTCTGTTACATCATTGGCTATACAGGATTCATTTGGATTACTTTTTCCAGTTCAATTTGTCTTAGGCATTCTCTTTCAAAATAGCTCTATAAGGCACAGAAA
>NW_015391484.1:13777-16196 GCF_001527695.2 Protobothrops mucrosquamatus
AAGAAGAAGAAGAAGAAGAAGAAGAAGAAGAAGAAGAAGAAGAAGAAGAAGAAGAAGAAGAAGAAGAAGAAGAAGAAGAAGAAGAAGAAGAAGAAGAAGAAGAAGAAGAAGAAGAAGAAGAAGAAGAAGAAGAAGAAGAAGAAGAAGAAGAAGAAGAAGAAGAAGAAGAAGAAGAAGAAGAAGAAGAAGAAGAATTTTTGTTTGTATGTACACTGAGTGCTCCTGCTCCGGAGACAAATTCCATGTGCGGCCAATCCCACTTGACCAATAAAGAATGTATTCTGTATTCTATATTCTATACAAGCAGGAAAGGTGACAGCCAAATGCAGCTCCCAAGGAAATATAATTTAAGAGCCACACAGCAGAACAGCAGAAGTTCTGCTTTCCTTGTTGCCAGTCGCCCCAAGTATTGCGGAGTGGTGAGGCCCCTAAAAAATCACATAAATATTTAAATGTTATCTGTTATCACCAATAAATGACTGGCCTTAACTTCATTGGAGGCTTATTTAAGTTGTAACTGTGAGACAGTCATCCAGTATATGAACATTCTGACACCTTCCACTCAATAGGGAGGGGAATGAGATAGGACTTAATGTTTGGGATCTAGAGGCTTTCCAGATTATGAGGGTCAAAAGCTACTCTGTTAAAGACAATTCTCAAGCATTCATCAGCAAACTGGTAAGTATCAAGTCAGTCTGACACCAAAACGAGAGTCACAATCAAGTCCCTTAGATGGTTTTAAAAGGAGAAAATCAGATGAATCAATTATACTGCAAAAGCAAGAGAACGATATAGAAAAGTGTCAAGGCATTCATTACTAAGAAATTGTGAACCTGATTGAAACCAGTCATTGGAATTCTTTCATAAAGGCTTCCACAATTTTTTGTTTCTGAACATTTGTGTCCTTGGATACCAATTCTTACAGTTCCTTACCTAGCCAGCTAAGAGATCTGTGACATCGTCATTTGTCAGAAACTGACTCTGCTCTCAACGTTGAACGCTAAACCATCTGTTCCGTTAATTGAGTTGGAGACAGGAGTTAACACGCAACCAGTTAACCCCTCTTTTTAATAGTTGTTTTTCTCAACTTTGGGTCATCCAGTTTGCGACTGCAACCTGAAATGTCTACATAGCATTTTGTCTAAATAATTGATAAGTTGCTGTCCACGTAAAGGGACGACAGTTTGGGAATGACTAATTTATTCCACACATGGCCCTATAATAAGAAAATGCTAAGATATTGTTACATCATATTCCATTTTGCTACATTATGCTGTGAACGGTTTTGGAGGACCATCTATTTCAAAATAAAATCATTCATCCATCCATTATCCACCCATCCATCCATCCATCAATTTATCCTTCCATCCTACCTTCCATTTATCCTTCCATTCTTCCATCTTTCTATTTATCCTCCCATCTTCCAACCATTGATCTTTTCATCCTTCTATCCTTCCACCTTTCTATTTATTTTTTCACCCTTCCATTCATTTATCCTTTTACCCATCAATCCATCTTTCTATCTTCCATTGATCCTCCATCCTCATACCCTTCCACCCCTCTATTTATCCTTCCACCCTTCCATCCATTTATCCTTCCTTCCATCCATCTGTCCATCCATTCATTGATCCTTCCATCCTTCCATCTCACTTACCATTTCTATTTATTCTAGACTGCTAGAGACAAAATATCATAACTAGAACTAAATTAAACAAAGGTTTGTGTATAACAATTTTGCAATATTAAGGAACAAATTCACTTAAGTTCCTTATGTTCCCTATGATTTCCAAACAAATAAACTGCATTGTTAGGGATGAGCAATTATTATGAACTATCTAAATGTACTCAACTAAAGAGCTGACAAATGCATATTATATTAGCCATGTATTTCTCTTTTACAAAAAAAGATTTTTTAAAGAGTCTTCTCTTATATAAATATTTAACCCAATGTATTTACATTTCTAGTTGGCGCATGCTGCCTTATCATGATTGCATCTTAAGAGCATTTTAGTAATATTTTAAAAGGTTAAAGAGGTAGTTATTCAAACCTTTCAATTTTAGACACTTTTCTCAAGATAATTAAATCATTCATGACAGATTATTTATCTAACAGAACCACAACATAAATCTCCAAATATTCTAATCCCTTTAGGGTTCATGAAATTGAAATTATTTATTGTACACTCTCGGAATACTTAATTCAAAAGCAGACAGACACACATTCTATTTTCCAAAGATGAGATTTCATGCAAATTTATTGGCATATAAGAGAAGTAAGTAGTTTGCAACAGCAAATAAGTTCCATGTTAATAAACTGTTGAGAAGCACGACTCCTCTTATATCCAAAGGGCATCTAAAGGTGGGCATGGAATCCAATTTAATTCTATGTTTGCAAATAAATTGCATTGCGCTCAAAGAC
>NW_015391484.1:16664-19164 GCF_001527695.2 Protobothrops mucrosquamatus
TCCATCCATCCATCCATCCATCCATCCATCCATCCATCCATCCATCCATCCATCCATCCATCCATCCATCTATCTATCTATCTATCTATCTATCTATCTATCTATCTATCTATCTATCTATCTATCTATCTATCTATCTATCTATCTATTTTTTAAATTCAAGATGACTCTTTTGTGGTTCCCCTGTCTTAATTGCAGGCAAATTGTATTTCTTGCAGATAGTCCAGCACAAAATTGTTGCTATAGACACTCATTTGTCTGAGATGGTATAGGTTCTCCTGCTCGAGCAGGGGGCTGGACTAGAAGACCTCCAAGGTCCCATCCAGCTCTATTCTATTCTAACACTACTGTTGGTTTAGGATAGGCCCATGTAATGAAATTAATAAATTTCATGTTCCATGTTTATTTTCCCATTTAATACTGCTTTTGCTATATATATATATATATATATTTCACACCAACTCTAATAGTTTATCTTCTGGTAATTTATTTGTGAATTCATTAGCAGAAAAGGTTCTTTTATGGTTTCATGTTGGCTTACTTCAAGGAAATAAAGGCTAGTTTGAAGCTTGAGGTATGTGCAATGTCCCTGATCTGATCAGAGACTGCCTAGCAAATATGTTCTATGCATTTAGACATATTTTGGGAGACATATTGTTCTGAAAAGGTTGTAAAGGAGTCCCACTCTTAATTGCCTGAACTTGTGAAACAAATGGCCAGGGATGGTGAGAATTGTACGCCAACATCTGGAAGGTAGTATGTTTTCCACTGTTGTAGTACTTTATGTCGGTTACCGAATGCTGCCAAATTCCAAATATCAATTAAACAAGATAACCAGCTATAAAACCTCAACTGTCAAAAGCAAGTATCCACAGATGTCAACTGCAAATATAACCAGCGATGCGTGAGGAAACATTGATGCATTTCGAACTTTTAATCTTTAAAATGTATCCACGGCAATTACTCCGTGAATGCCTTTGTTGATTCAGATAGATTTGACCTCCATACCGAAAAGCATCAACCGTTCAGAAAAGAGGTGGAAGGAGAAAGATTTCCACCACCGAGCAGGGTTTTAATAGGGATAGTAAAATGCAATGCCTTGCTGAACCTTAAGAAAGAAAACAGGAAGAAGGAAAAAAGCGTAAATAAAAAGAAATAAAAAAGAGGACGAAGAAAGTGAAAGGGTGAATAGGATAAAGGAAGAGAAAAATATACAGAGAAGGAAGGGACTTTCAATCTCCATCACATTAAGTATAAACACATTTACTGATTCTTTGCCGCCCTCCAGGAAAACAAACATGTGTGTCTTTATCCCAAATTTCATCTCTTATCTATAGACAAATCCATAAAACGTTATCTTTTCAGTTCTGCTACCAGCAGAAAATTGTGCTATATTGAGTTCAGTGGTCAGGCACTCTTTTTTTTTTTATGAAGTTCCATTTTGGTGGAAGATGTATAGATGATCTGTTTCCTTTTTCTGATGTTTAGGGTTCCTGCAGTGTCCTTGTCTAAATAGTGTTTTTTTTACACATAGAATAATAAAGTTGGAAGGGACTTGGAGATCTTCTGAACCCAAGAGACCCTTCAATCAAATTGAATTGTTGAATTGTCTCTCAGCAAGTTATCTGTGGGAAGTTATCCATGGTGAGCTGGCCGCAGCAAACTGGCCATGACAAGTTGACCATGGGCAGTTGGCTGCAGTGAGTTGTTCCATTCTGTCTCATGGCCCATCTAGTGCAGAAGTCCCCAACCTTTTGGGCACCAGGGACCAGTTCCGTGGAGAATGGTTTTTCCACAGATCGGAGAGCGTGTGGTTTTGTGTGCTGCCTGCATCCCATGGATGGGGCTTTGTTTGTTTGTGTGGACCAGTTGCTGGCATGCTGTGGCCTGGTACCAGTCCATGGACCAGGGGTTGGGGCAGTAGTGGGATTCAAATATGTGAACAACTGGTTCTCTTTGTGAATGCCACTTCTGGAAGCCGTTCTGGGCCTGGGCAACAAAAATTAGCTACCGATTCTGCTGAAGTGTTGCAAACCGGCTGAATCCCACCACTGGGTTGGGGACTCCTGATCTAGTACATCAGGTTTATATAGTATAGCAAAGATTTGTTTAGCTTGATAGCCACAAGTGCATAGTTGCATCAAAAGAAAAGTCTTGGCCCATTTATTACAATGATGCATATCCCAGCTTGCAAATAGCACTCTATTTTATCCATACAATTTGCAATGTGTAAGCAGACATTCCTTTTGGGCATCTGTTGTGTTGTTAAACATAACTATAATATGTTATATTTAGCAGGACAATCCCCAGTGAGACAATCATTTAATAAGATTGACTTTGAACCCAGCCAAGTTTCATCTTGGGTCCTTGGTAGGAGCTGGTAATAATGGGCCCTCTGCTATTCCGTCCAATACTTCTTGTTAAATGTGAAATGACTCTTAAATATTCACAATAGAGGAACAGATGGTGAAGCTGAGAGAATTTGCAGAAACTATCAAAT
>NW_015391484.1:23984-24986 GCF_001527695.2 Protobothrops mucrosquamatus
GTATTGTCAAGTGGCTTGTTATATGGCTGTGAACGCTGGATCAAAGCGGGGGAGGGGGAATGACATTGAATTGTGGTGCTGAAACAATTTCTAATATGAGATGAAGTAAAACTAGATTGCTGTCTGGAGCTACTAATAATGAAACGGACACTTGAATCTTTTGGACGTATAATGCAAAGATGTGAGCTATTGCAGAAGACAACTCTTAACGCCTGGGCTGGTGGAGGGAAGAGCAACTGAAAAAGAGGTCAACAGAAGAGAAGATGATGTCACAGATGACACCAGCATGAACTTCCAGGAACTCAAAGAAACAATCATTCATGGGCAATCCTGGGGGAAAGACCACAATCAGTTAGGAAGACTTGGAAGTAACTAACAATAACAAGCTGCGGTAGGAAGTAGCAAAGGACAAAAAAAGATGTTGAGATTTTGGAAAAAGTTCAGAGAAGAGCAACTAAAATAATATTACAGTGCTTTTCAATCTTGGTCACTTTAAGATGGGTGTACTTCAACTGCCAGAATTCCCCCAGGCTGGAGAATTCTGGGAGTTGAAGTCAACCCATCTTAAAATAGCCAAGGTTGAGAAATACTATTATACTTTTTTTATATATATAAATTTTTATTATTTAAACCAACAAAACAAAACAAAACATAACACACATATATATATACAGTATATATTTTAACAGCAATTTCGTAACAGTAATCTTCTATTATTTACATTTCCCCCCCTTATTCTTCTTCGGAGTATTTGTCCTTGTTGCCCCATTATTTCTTATTTGCATTTTTCTTCCTTCATACACTATTATACACACATTTTCCACTTTTAACCTTTCCACATTTATTCTTTCTTATTTCTACTCTCCAGCCAGTCATACCACTTGCTCCATATTAAATAGTATTCTGTGTCTTCCTTTTCTTTTATCTCTTTTGTTAATTTGTCCATCTCAGCACAGTCCAGGATTTTCTTTATCACTTCTTCCTCTGATGGTATATTCTCAT
>NW_015391485.1:0-2814 GCF_001527695.2 Protobothrops mucrosquamatus
TATCTGTGAGTACACACTGTATATATATACTCTTGGCCATGTTTGCTGAGATGGATCTATTATTAAAGCTTAATACTGATTATTATTCATTTAAAGATTAGATTCAACCACTGATAATTTACTAACGATGTATTAGAAAGCTAATCTCCTTGACATTTTTTGATCCCTTATTTACTTTGTTGTTGTTAGTTGCGAAGTCATGTACGACCCATCGCGACCCCATGGACAACGTTCCTCCAAGCCTTCCTGTCCTCTACCATCTTCTGGAGTCCCTTTAAGCTCACGCCTACTGCTTCACTGACTCCATCCAGCCACCTCATTCTTTGTTGTCCCTTTCTTCTCTTGCCCTCCATCTTTCCCAGCATTAGGTTCTTCTCCAGTGAGTCTTTCCTTCTCATTAGGTGGCCAAAGTACTTGAGTTTCAACTTCAGGATCTGGCCTTCTAAAGAGCAGTCAGGGTTGATCTCTTCTAGGACTGACTGGTTTGATCGCCTTGCAGTCCAAGGGACTCGCAGGAGTCTTCTCCAGCACCATAGTTCAAAGGCCTCAATTCTTTGGCGCTCAGCCTTTCTTATGGTCCAACTTTCATATCCATACATTGCAACTGGGAAAACCATGGCCTTGACTATACGCACTTTTATTGGCAGGGTGATGTCTCTGCTTTTTAGTATGCTGTCTAGATTTGCCATAGCTTTCCTGCCGAGGAGCAAACGTCTTTTAATTTCTTGGCTGCAGTCCCCATCTGTGGTGATCTTGGAGCCCAGACAATTATTTACATATTTGTGTGTTATTCTTTCATTTTCTTCATCTGCTTTCTGTACACCGTTATTTGTTTTGTTTGCTTTGTTTTCTCTAAAATATAAAAACAAATAATAAAAGGCCGACCCAGCAGAGTTTAATGTAATTTTTATACTGTGTAGCAAATACAGTATGTAGCTTTTGTATTTTTATATTTTTAAGAGGGGTGTGTGTGCAAGTGCAGTCATTTATAAGATATAACATCTCTTTTTCCTGAAAAAAATAAATACAATTTATTCCTGAAATAAATACAAGAGTTGTTTTTTGCACAGTACAACACAGTGCCTTCATTTCTCTCCCCCCCCCCCCACAATCCCTTTCACACCACATTAGCTAACAAATTCTGGAGATAAGTTAGGTGATGAGGAACACCACTTGGAATGAATATATAAACGGCACATGTTGCATTAAACACAATTTTTCTGTTCTGTTGATGTTTATGGTTGAATGTACAGTTACTTGGAAATACTAGGAAGACCTCAGCAACTTCTGGTTAACATATATAGTCCCGCTAAGTCCTTGGCTTATGACCACAATTGAGCCCAACATTTCTGTTGCTAAGCGAGACATTTGTTAAGTGAGTTTTGTCCCATTTTGCGACCTTTCTCGCCACTGTTGTTAAGTGAATCGCAGCAGTTGTTCAGTTAATAACACGGTTGTTAAGTGAATCTGGCTTCCCCATTGACTTTGCCCAGGGGTAGGCAATCTTGGCCCTTTTATGACTCACGGACTTCAACTCCCAGAATTCCTGAGCCAGCTATGCTGAGGGGAAAGAGAGAGATTTCAAGCTGAGCCATGCTGGCTCAGGAATTCTGGGAGTTGAAGTCCACGAGTCATAAAAGAGCCAAGGTTGCCTACCCCTGACTTTGCCTGTCAGAAGGTCACAAAAGGGGATCACGTGACCCCCGGGGACACGGCAACCGTCATCAATATGAACCAGCGTCTGAATTTTGATCACATGACCCTGGGGATGCTGTAACAATTGTAAGCATGAAAAATGGTCATAAGTCACTTTTTTCAGTGCTGTTGTAACTTCAACCGGTCCCTAAGTTGTAAATTGAAGACTTCCTATATTGGATTGCTAGTAAATGCTGATTAAGATTTCTGTGCCTTTTTGGTTTAAAGAAGGTGGCTTTTAATATTAATGTACTCTGAAGGTTTTTTCCTACAACCAAGATAATTTCATTGATAGCAACAGGTAGTTCACCATCTGCTTAAGAAAAAAGCAGTGCCAAACAATTGCACAAGGACACTTTCTAGGGACCCAGAGGCGGCTTTCAGGGGTAGTTCTAGTAGCATGGAGGCTAATAACCATTATTCCTCATGAATTGATCCGAATTTTGGTTGAAGATAAAAAAAGATAATCTTTATTCTCAGTTGTAGCTGTGAGCATACTGGCCCACATTAAAAATGAAATTCTGTTGCCTTCTCTCAAAAGAAAGTATATATCTACTCATATTCATACATAACACACATATACACATGGTATATGCATATACATATACACATGCTATATACATATACATATCATATACATATACATATAGTTTCATGAAGAGAAAGACGAGGGGTGACACAACAGCAGTGTTCCAGTATCTCAGGGGCTGCCACAAAGAAGAGGGAGTCAAGCTATTTTCCAAAGCGCCTGAAGGCAGGACGAGAAGCAACGGATGGAAACTAACCAAAGAGAGAAGCAACCTAGAACTAAGGAGAAACATCCTGACAGTCAGAACAATTAACCAGTGGAACAACCTGCCTCCAGAAGTGGTGAATGCTCCAACACTGGAAGTTTTTAAGAAGAGACTGGACAGCCATTTGTCTGAAATGGTAGGGTTTCCTGCCTGAGCAGGGGGTTGGACTAGATGACCTCCAAGGTCCCTTCCAACTTTATTATTATTATTATTATTATTATTATTATTATTATTATTATTATTATTATTATTATTATTATTATTATTATTATTATTATTATTATTATCTTTTATTCATTAGACAAGAACCTCAGTCAACTGAACA
>NW_015391485.1:4795-8192 GCF_001527695.2 Protobothrops mucrosquamatus
GGTGTTTGGTTTTTATTCCCCCCGTCTGCTGGGTGGTTGCATCAGGTTTTGGTCACTTCACATGACCCTGGGACACTGTGACCGTCATAAATATGAATCAGTTGCCAAGCATCTGAAGGTAAATCACAAGACCCTGGAGATGCTGCAACATTCCAGCTGATTGGTGCTTCTTCAGGGCTCAGCGGAAGCGCCAGGATCAGTGCTGCTTTCCAGCTGGAGCCTGGCGCTGATCCTGGCGCTTCCGCTGAGCCCTGACAGCCCTGCAGCTCCAGCCATCTCTCACCCAGGCTTGTGTGGTGCTGCCACCAGTTCAGCTCATTCCCCTCCCCTGCTACCACTTTTCTAGGATGGTCGCGTACCACCTGCCAGGTGCCAATGTACCACAGGTGGTACCTGTATCACTGGTTGAAAAGCCTTGGTCTAAAGAAAAGAAGAAATAAAGATGACATGATAGCAGTCTTCCAGTATCTGAGGGTTGCGTGATCACCTTTTATAACCTTATGATATGTCAGGCAGGTATGTCAAACTTGCGATGCCACGTGATTCACGCGACGTATCGGGACTTTTCCCCCATTGCCGGCAATGGGTTGGGCACGGTTTTGGCGTGACGCATCCGGCCCGCGGGCTGGCAGTTTGACATGCCTGTGATAAGGAAAATTATTCATTTAACAACTGTGTTACTAAGTTACCAACTACAGTGATTCACAAAACAACTGTGGCAAGAAAGGTCGTAAAATGAGGCAAAACTCACTTAACAACAGAACTTTTGAGCTGAGTTGTGATTGTAAGCCGAGGACCTAGCTATATTGCACCTCTTAACTTGGTTGAAACCAAACCCAATTATTATGAGCTTAAAAATAATTAATAAGTGTAGAAATAATTAAAATAAAATAAATTGGGTTAAGAAGAAGAGAAAGATCAAAGATATTGCAATGAAGATAGACTTGATATGAATCTCCCAGAAAGAGAATTTAAAGAACAAAAGGAGCAGCAGGATTAATAGGGAGAACGAGGTCAAAACAGGCAAGATGGCACTCAAAACATCATATTTGAAGTTGGACCCCCTTATACGTATATACAGTGATGAGACGTATACAAACAGATGGGGCTTTGTGTTGCTGTGACTACCTCTGCATCTGTTTTGATGCTCTCCATAGCTACCACTGAAATAGTATATGGATGCAGGGGGACCAAAAATGGAACAAATAGAATAAAAACACATGGAAGGTCATAAAGAGTGATGTTTACTAGTTTTAGCTATGTTCCCATTGCTTTTTCTAATCAAATCCTTTCACAGTATCTTTGGCTTAGCTTTTCTTTGCATAATGTTGCTTACTTGAAGGAGGAATTGTTTGATGAATACGCGCATGCAAGTGTGCATGGTTAAGGCACCAAGCTAGAAACTGGGAGACTATGAATTCTAGTTCTGCTTTAGTCATAAACGTTGATGGGGTGACTTTGGGCCATTCACCAGGAGACTGTGAGTTCTAGTCTTGCATTAGACATGAACGTTGGCTGTGTGACTTTGGACCAATCACCAGGAAACTGTGAGATCTAGTCCCACTTTAGTCATGAGTTGACTGGGTGACTTTGGACCAATCACCAGGAGATTGTGAATTCTTGTCCTGCCTTAGCTATGTGTGACCTTGGGCCTGTCACTCTTTCTCAGCCCAAACCACCACAGAGGGTTGATCTTGTGGGGAAAAATAAGAGGAGGAAGGTTATTTGTGACATGAATTATTTGTAAAAATAGTAAAGGCAGGAAATAAATAAATGAATAGATAATAATAATAATAATAATAATAATAATAACAACAACAACAACAACAACAACAACAACAACAACAACAACAACAATAATAATAATAATAATAATAATAATAATAATAATAATAATAATAATAATAATAATAATAAAAGTTGGAAGGGACCTTGGAGGTCATCAAGTCCAACTCCCTGCTCAGGCAGGAACCCTATACCATTTCAGACAAATGGCTGTCCAGCCTCTTCTTAAAAACTTCCAGTGTTGGAGCATTCACAGCTTCTGGAGGCAGGTTGTTCCATTGGTTAATTGTTCTAACTGTCAGGAAGTTTCTTCTTAGTTCTAAGTTGCTTCTCTCCTTGATCAGTTTCCATTCGTTGCTTCTCGTCCTGCGTTCAGGCGCCTTGGAGAATAGCTTGACTCCCTCTTCTTTGTGGCAGCCCCTGAGAAACTGGAACTCTACTATCATGTCCCCCCTCGTCCTTCTCTTCGTTAAACTAGACATACCCAATTCCAGCAACCGTTCCCTGTATGTTCTAGCCTCCAGTCCCCTAATCATCTTTGTTGCTCTTCTCTGTATTCTTTCCAGAGTCTCAGCATCTTTTTTACATTGTAATGACCAAAACTGGATGCAGTATTCCAAGTGTGGCCTTACTAAGGCATTGTAAAGTGGTATTAATACTTCGCGTGATCTTGATGCAGCCCAGCACCGCGTTGGCTTTTTTGGCAGCTGCAGCACACTGCTGGCTCCTATTTAAGTGATTGTCCACTAGGACTCCGAGGTCCCTCTCACAGTTACTACTATTGAGCAAGGTATCCCCTATACTGTACCTGTACATTTGGTTTTTCTTGCCTAAATGTAGAACCTTGCTTTTTTCACCACTGAATTTCATTTTGTTAGATAGCGCCCAGTGTTCAAGTCTGTCCAGATCCTCCTGTATCCTAAGCCTGTCTTCTGGAGTGTTGGCTATTCCTGCCAGCTTGGTGTCATCCGCAAATTTGATGAGTTCCCCATCTATCCCCTCGTCCAAATAAATAACTGTATCTGTCTATTCAAAATAATATGTAGCCTTAACCCAACTACCTTGACTGTTTTTATTGTTTGTTGAAGCAGCTTGAGCTGACTTTAATGTCAAAACCCTTGCTTGAGTATCTTTTGAAATTTGGAAACAGGTGAATATCCTGCCAGGAGAAAAAGATCTGGACCAATGGTTTAAAAATGTTGGGGAAGGAAGATAATCTAATCATATGCAGCAGTGACTTCCTGCCTGGTTTTGATAAAACCATGGAAACTTTCTGGTAATTTACATCACCTGAGGTTCAAAAAAAATAAAAGATCAGTTTAATAGAGGAGAATGAAAACGTCTTTATGCAGATCAGGGTGCTGATTATCAGATGAGTCTTTTAAGAGATTTATAATTTGCAGATTCAGGTCTATCCAGTCTTTCAACTGGAAGACGATGAAAGTCACTCTAATGCTCCCTAAAGTGATGTTTTCCAGTTTGTATCTCATTTTTCTGCTTACTGTTTAAGACAGAAGGTAGCTCTGATGTTTGGGGAATTGAGAATTTTCTCAGCTGGCTGTTTTTCATGCATTTTGAATCAATGCATCTTCTGTGGCTAAGGTTTAGAGAT
>NW_015391485.1:9971-19971 GCF_001527695.2 Protobothrops mucrosquamatus
GGTGGAGGAGGCCGTTGAGGGGCCATCAGGGTCAGAGGGAGGCTCTGATGAATTACAAGACTCACGGCTTGATGAAGAGCCTGGCCCCTCCAGTCGTGTTTCTGATGAAGCTCAGCTGTGTGAGGAGCAGGAGTCAGATTCGGAAGGCTCACACCTGGATGAGCTAATTGATGCTCGCAGACGTCGTCAAGTAGCAAGGGAAAAACAACAACAGTCTATGCGACTACTCCAAAGTAAAAGGAAAAGGCAATGAGAGGCAACGCCCTGGGACTGCTGTATAAAAAGGGGAGGTGTGGGCGTTGCTGGTTGCTGAAGGCAACCATTTGCAAAGTGCTTCTTGGAATCCTGGTCTGTTCGTCTTGTTTGCAACGTGTTCGTATGGACTATTTCCTTCCTTTGGACTTGAGGTTTGCTGTTTGTGTTTTGGACTTATTGACAGGATTGTCACCCAAATAAAAGGGATTTTGTTTTGTTTTAAAGTTTCCAGCCTATTGTATCAGCAGGGGTTTGGTCCTTGTGCCTCTAACAAGGACGGCAATAGGCTGGGATAGAACAGGTCTCTCTTTAATAATCTTCCACCCGTTACTTCTTGTCCTGCCCTTAGGTGCTTTGGAGAAAAGGTTGACTCCCTCTTCTCTGTGATATCCCTTCAAGTATTGGAAGACTGCTATCATATTATCCCTAGTCCTTCTCTTCATTAGACTAGACATGCCTGGTTCCGTCAATCATTCATTGTATGGTTTAGCCTCCAGACCCCTAATTATCTCTGTGGCAGTTCGACTCTTACCAGCTCAAGGTTGACTCAGCCTTCCATCCTTCTGAGGTCGGTAAAATGAGGACCCAGATTGTTGGGGGCAAATATGCTGACTCTGTAAACCACTTAGAGAGCGCTGTAAAGCACTGTGAAGCGATATATAAGTCTACATGCTATTGCTATTACTATTGCTAACAATCATCAGGCAGGGCCAGGATACTATACTATGTTATTTGGGAAAACAGTGCAAACTATGTATAGGTGTGTATTGAATAATATGGAATACAGGTTAGCGGGACACTTGAGAGGATGGGGAACAGGTATAGGATATATTCCATTCATTCTTAAGTCAACTCTTTATATTAGACTTAAGTCCATATGAGCTTTTCCATTTTTTTCCCCATATGGGCAAAGCAAGCTTAATGAAAATGAGAGACACTCCACGATTTTCAAATCAGTAAATCAACAGGTTTCAATAGTTCATGGAGTAGAGTGGGAATTGATTAAAAAGGAATTGAATGTTGAGAAGTGGAGGATGGAAAATGAGGAACAAGGTAACATTTCAGAGAGGAAAACAATTATATGTTTATGTAGAAGTGATGTGAGAAAGCTTACTAAATAATAAGGGAAAACTTGTCAGCTGAACTAAGGTATCAAATTGAACTGTCTGGTTTTAAAACTAACTGGAGTGTACGAAGAGGTAAATCAAGGGCTTTCCATCAGATCGGTAACTTCAAAATGCCAGGATTCCATGAAAATGGAGCTCTTATAGGCATAAACTGTAATGCAAGTAATCCTCGAGATATAACCTCAATGGAGTCTGCCCATTATGGTCATAAATTATAAATTATAATAGCAATAGCACTTAGACTTATATACCGCTTCACAGCGCTTTACAACCTTCTCTAAGCTGTTTACAGAGTCGGCATATTTGCCCCCAACAATCTGGGTCCTCGTTTTACCGACCTCGGAAGGATGGATGGCGGAGTCAACCTTGAGCCGGTGAGAATCGAACTGCCGAACTGCTGAATTAGCCTGCAATACTGCATTCTAACCACTGCGCCACCACGGCTCTGGTCGTAAAACTATTTGATTGGTCTAATTTTGTCTTGGGGTTTGTTTGTTTTTTGCATTGATCATAAAGTGAACAGGGCAGTCGTAAGCATGAATGCCTTGTCATTAAGCAAACACAGCAGTCATAAGTGCGAACCCATTGGAAGTCAGTGTCGGTTTTCAGAAAACCTGTCACAAAACGGGGTTATGTCATCAAGTGATGCTGCCAATGGCCCTAAATGTGGCTGTGTTGCTGAGCACCCAAAATGCTGTGGGCGGGACAACTGTCAAAAATTTGGATCCAAGTCGTAAGCCCCTTTTTTCAACTGAGTTGTTAGTTTGAACAGTTTGCAAAGCAACAGGTTAAAAATGGAGGACTATTGTGCTGGTGAATAGAATAGAATAGAATAGAATAGAATAGAATAGAATAGAATTGGGAATGGGAATGGGAATGGGAATGGGAATAGAATAGAATAGAATAGAATAGAATAGAATAGAATAGAATAGAAAGGGAACATAGAGTAGAATAGAATAGAATAGAATAGAATAGAATAGAATAGAATAGAATAGAATAGAATAGAATAGAATCTGGAAGGGACCTTGGAGATCTTCTAGTCCAGCCCCCCGCTCAAGCAGGAGAACTTATACCATCTCAGACAGGTGATTGTCTGGTCTTTTGTTAAAGATCTCCAGTGATGGGGTGCCCACGATTTCTGGGGGCAAGCTGTTCCACTGGTTGATTGTCCTCAGTGTCAGGAAATTTCTCCTTAAATCCAGGTTGCTTCTCTCTTTGATCAGTTTCCAACCATTGTTTCTCATTCTTCCCTCTGGTTTTCTGTTGAACAATCTGGCCCCCTCTGCCTTGTGGCAGCCTATCAGATACTGGAACACTGCTATCATGTCTCTCCTATTTCTTCTTTTCTTTAGACTAGTCAAACCCAAGTCCCATAGCCGTCCTTCGTATGTTTTAGCCTCCAGGCCTTTGATCACCTTAGTTGCTTTTCTCTGATTTTTTTTCTAAACTCTCAACATCTTTTTTGTGATATGATGACCAAAATTGACTGCAGTATTCCAGGTGTGGTCTTACTAGGGCACCCGGGACCTCACTCAGAGAAGAACAGAGATGCTGCAAAAATGACCTTGTATCACTCTCTTCTTCTCCACATTAATTGTTAATGGTCCAGGGAACCTTAGGTTGTAAATTACCCTGTGATGCATGCAATCCTACATCCAAAAGTAGAGAGGATCAAGTCAGACTAAATTCCTGGTGGCTATATGGACACATCCCTGTCATTTTTGGGCAAAAAAAGAGCAAGACTTACCCCCCAGCCCTGGAATATTCCTTTTTGTCTGTCCAGTGATTAATCAGTCTGAACTTCGTTTAACAGAAACATAAGCCGAACAATGTCCATGTCCATGTTTTTTTTTCCTGTATGATATGTGGTTTGCCATTGTTTCCTCACAACAGATTTTTCAGTGCTCGCCTTAGTGTAGCCCAGCGTTTTTCAACCTTGGCCACTTAATTTAAAATAAGTACAGCAGCGATAACTTCCATCTGCTGGGTTCTGCTTCAGTTCACTGTGAGAATATGGCTTTAGCACTCTAGATATGGATTTAAACTCCCAGTATTAGCCGCAACTCTGTAGCTGGGTTTAGGCAACTTTCTAAGCCAAACCCCTCCAAAAACAGGGGTGTCAAACTGCCGGTCCGCGGGCCGGATGCGTCATGCCGAAACCGTGCCCACCCCATTGCCGGCAATGGGAAAAAAAGTCGCGATTCGTCGCGACGCGTCACTTGACGTTGCGAGTTTGAAGTCATTTTTATTCAAGCACCCTGACTTCTGGGTTCCTGCAGTAATTAACACAGTCAGTTGTGGCTTATTCCACAAACCACAGTTAAACAAACTGTAAATTACAAATTAATTACCAGGGGATAAAATGGAATCTAAGCTGTGCGTCGACTTTGAGGTGGCGAGCAGGAAATAGGGACACCATTGCCAAACACCCAGACACAAACTGAGCAATGTGGTATATGCAGCGCAGTGCAATGAGCCATGTGCAGATCTGTACATTGGGGAAACAAAACAACCACTTCATAAGCTCATGGCACAACATAGGAGAAGGAACTCGTCAGGATAAGATTCAGCAGCTCATCTGAATTTAAAAGACAAAGGCCGCTCTTTCAAAGACAACAAACTCCACATTCTGGACAGAGAGGGCCGCTGGTTTGAAAGAGGGATCAAAGAGGCCATCCATGTCAAAACTGAACAGCCCTCTCTCAACAGAGGGGGAGGGATACAACATCATTTATGTCCAGTCTACAACACAGTCCTTTCAGCAGTTCCAAGAAGGCTCCACACCCATTTGCACTACTCAGGTGACCCTGAAGACACAGATAAGCCTCCAGGTAGCCTCAACGACTCTCTAAAACAGACATGTCAAACACAAGGCCCGGGGGCCAGATGCGCCCCGCGAAGTGGTTTCATGTGGCCCGCGAAGCCATCCTGGAAACAGTGAGGGAACGGCCCCCGCTGCTTTGGCCCTTGGCCCAGGCCGGCCGGGAGCCAATGTACAATTTTGTGGTGGCCATCTATGCTGAAATGCATTCAGTCTTAGCTCCACAAGGCCGTCTGGAAATAGTGAGGAACCAGCCCCTGCCGCGTCGGCCCCGTCCCCTGGGTGCATGCTGGGGAGGTGTCACCCTTTGTGAGGAATGAAGAAATGGACCATCGCCTGGAAGTGGCCAGCAAATGGCCCTCGTCTACTTCACATATCCAGCTTGATGGGCTCTGGGGGAGGGGTTTCACAGGCAGTAGGGCTCCTCCAATGGACCATGCCTTGGCACTTGCCCCGGTCCCACCCTCTTCTGCCAGAGACCCCCAGATCTGTCCCACTCCTGCCCAGGCCCCCATAGGCATCCTTGAATCGAACGATGTAGAGCTGGCCATGCCCACCTAGTAGGCCACACCCACTCCATCCATGCCCACCCAGTAGGCCGCACCCACCCTGGCCACACCCACCCTGCCCCCCCCCGAGGGCAACCGCATGGGAGAATTTTAACCTGCTGTATTTCCCCATGGTACAATTCCAGGATTGACCTGTTCACAGTTCTACTATTCCCCACCAAAGCCATTATTTCTGTGAAAACTTTTCTAGCTGCAATGGTTTACTATTAGGGCTTACTTGGGCAACCCATGAAATTATTTCTTCACTATGATCCCAATCCATTTTTGTTGCGTTAGACTATCTTTCCCCCCTTTTTTAATATTCCAAGCCAGGGCTAACCATATGAGACGCCCTGCGCCATGCGTGGCCCTTAAAGCCAAGCAAAGCGTACTTAGTGTAATTGCTGATTGTATCACTGTCTCTGCTTCCCTGCCTTATCTAGGTTTGTTGACACTGGCTCTCCCCAATCGTGTTCAGATCACAAAGCATCAAGCTGTAGAAGAGGGATACATATTTTTTCAGCCTTCCATACTTTTGTTGAATAAGGAAATATTTTATTGTGGGCCAAAATGCCCTGAGATCGATTGATCAATGATCTCTCTCTCTCTCTCTCTCTCTCTCTCTCTCTCTCTCTCTCTCTCTCTCTCTCTCTCTCTCTCTCTCTCTCTCTCTCTCTCTCTCTCTCTCCCTCCCTCCCTCCCTCCCTCCCTCCCTCCCTTCCTCTCCCTCTCTCCCTCTCTCTCATCTCTCTCTCTCTCTCCCCCCCTTTCTCTCTGTCATCTATCTATCTATTTATCTATCTATCTATCTCTCTGTTTATCATCTTTCTTTCTCTCTATCTTTCTCTCTATCTATTTCTCTACCATCTTATCTCTCTCCCTCTCTTTTCCATCTGTCTGTCTGTCTGTCTGTCTGTCTGTCTGTCTGTCTGTCTGTCTGTCTGTCTGTCTGTCTGTCTGTCTGTCTATCTATCTATCTATCTATCTATCTATCTATCTATCTATCTATCTATCTATCTATCTATCTATCTATCTATCTATCTTACACCAAGAAGTACACAGCAGCCAAGAAAAACAACAGTCATTCATGTAGTCAGTATACATATATATCATGCATATACATAGCTAGCTGAGGTGTTTGCTTTTGCAGACGTAATATATATGTTGGATATGTATTATTGTTGCTGTTATTCTTTAGATGTATATGCTGCCTGACTTTCAGTGACTGTAGGTATATTATATCACCAATAGTTAGAGACAGATCGTGCAGACATGCACACATGCACAAACATGTATTATTGTGCACACATGCACAAACATGTATGGTACAGTTTGTTCCCAACTCATGACTACAATTGAGCCTCGAATTTTGGTCCTAAGTCGCTGCAGACATAAGTCACGTCACTACATGACCGGACTTGATTTTATGACTCTTTTTGTGATGGTCATAAAGTAAGTCACCATGTTGTTAAGCCAATCACGAGGTTGTTAATTGAAAAAGGTTGTCGTAAGTCCAAACCCAGCTTATCCAATGGTCATTTTTTTTTGCTGGAAAATGACAACAATTTACAAAATGTGATCACATGATCATGGGATCGTGGGCTCCTCATCACTGGAGCTCTTTAAAAAGAGACTACTAGACAATCGCCTGTCTGTGACGGTGTAGGTTCTCCTGCTTAAGCGGGGGGCTGGACTAGAAGACCTCCAAGGTCCCTTCCAGCTCTATTCTATAATAATCTATAAATGGTCATAAATGTGAACTGGTTGCCAAGCACATTAAATGAGATCGTGTGACCACTGGGGGTGGTGTGATAGTTGTAACTTTGAAGATGGGTTGTAAGTGACTTTTTTTGGAGTCCATTGCAACTTCGAACAGTCATTAAGTGTAAGTTGAGGATTAGTTGTAGTTTGATTTGAGAAGCTTTCTCTCACGACTAAATTTTATCTCTACCTGCAGGTTTCATTATATCAAAAACATAATGTCAGTATATAACTGGGCATTTGTTTGCTTTCCTGCCCCAAATTGTGCATATTAGCAATTAAGCAAACTTTTATGGTTGAAGACATTGGTTTTCATTAAAAAAGGCTTCAGATTATGCCACACTCTAGTATAATTTAATGAGAAATGATGCGATTAGGATGCAACCTTCAAAAATCTTGACTGATGTTAAATTCTTAGTTGATTTTCCCCACACACTTACCCTGGAAAAATAGCTGATAGTAGAAAATTAAAAGAAACATTCTGTTAGCCAAATGGCTTAGAGATTCTTTGTACCAAAACAAAAAGCCCACCGGTATTTGTATATTAAAATATATTATGCAGCTTTTTTCAAAGCTCAACACCCCCATCCCAAGAATAGCAACAAATATTTCTGCAAGAGCACCTTAGGTATATTTATTATACTGTTATATAAGAATAGTTGTGTGGCTATGAAGTTTAAATGTGTTTATGTGTGTATGAGGGGGAGGGGGGAGAGAGAAAGAAAGAGGAAAGAGAGAGAGAAAGAGGGAGAGAGAAAAAGGGAGAGAGGAAGAGAAAGAAAGCTAGAGGGAGGGAGAGGGAGAAAGAAAGAGAGGGAGGAAAGAGAGAAGAAAGGGAGAGAGAAAAAGCTAGAGGGAGGGAGGGAAAGAGAGAAAGAGGGAGAGAGAAAAAGAGGAAGAGAAAGAAAGCTAGAGGGAGGGAGGGAGAGAAAGAAAGAGAGGGAGGGGAGAGAGAAAGAAAGAGAGAAGAAAGAGGGAGAGAGAAAAAGAAAGAGGGAGAGAAAAAAGCTAGAGGGAGGGAGGGAAAGAGAAAGAGGAGAGAGAAAAAGAGAAAGAAAGCTAGAGGGAGGGAGGGAGAGAAAGAAAGCTAGAGGGAGGGGAGAGAGAAAGAGAAGAAAGGGAGAGAGAAAAAGAAAGAGGGAGAGAAAGAAAACTAGAGGGAGGGAGGGAAAGAGAGAAAAAGAGAGAAAGGGGGAGAGAGAATGACCCATGCAATTGAGAAAAATTGTAACAATGATAATGCCATACAAAAATTAATCAATCCGCAGCAAAACTTGACATCTGCATCTATTTATCAGCATTATCAAACAGAGTAATTTATTTATTGCACCAAAAACATCTGTCAGAGCATTGAGGATAGTGCCACCACCTTGACTTTAATAATCAGGCAGGAATGTAGAGGAGGCTGTGCTAAGTCTTCAAGGACTTTAAATGCAAGAGCAATATTTTGATTTGATTTGGTAAAGTTTTGGAGAAAGATTGAGAGGGGAAAAAAATATAGCAGGGCTTGTATCAATTTTCTGCTGACTAGGGAATTAGGGGAATTGAAGTCTACACATCTTCAGGTTGTCAAGGTTGAGAAACACTGTTCTAAATTGTTGACATAAGATGACCATCCTTCAAATTTCACTTTCTGTTGTGACACCATAAACTTTTTATTTGCTTTTATTGTGTCCTTCAGTATTCCAAACCCATGTACAAAACTATATATTTATTCCCCAGCCTCCAAATTAGCACTCAAGGTTGACCAAGATAGATAGATAGATGATAGATATAGATAGATAGATAGATAGACAGACAGACAGACAGACAGACAGACAGACAGACAGATAGATGTTTGTGTGGGTGTGTGGGTGTTGGTGGGGGAGAGAGAGAGAGAGAGAGAGAGAGAGAGAGAGAGAGAGAGAGAGAGAGAGAGAGAGAGAGAGAGAGTTTTTTGTCTAATGGCTAAGACATCACGTTAGAAAGTGGGAGACCATAAATTCTAGTTTCAACGTAGCCATAAAAGCCAGCTGGGTGACTTTGGTCCAGTTACTCTTTCTCAACCCAACCCATCTTACCAGGTTGTTGTTGTGAGGAAAATAGGAGGAGGAAAGTGTGTTGGACATGTTTGCCGCATTGAGTTAGTGTGGATGCATTAATAGAGGGATAGAATCAAGATCACGTGAAGTGTTAGTACCACTTTATGAGACCTTGGTAAGATCACACTTGGAATATTGCATCCAATTGCCACACTATAAAAAAAATGTTGAGACTCTAGAAAGAGTCCAGAGAAGAGCAACAAAGAGGATTAGGGGGCTGGAAGCTAAAGCATATGAAGACCAAGGCATATACAAAAAGAGAAGGCCAAAGAATATGAGGCAGATCCAAAAGAAGATGGAGAGATAACAGTGAAGACACAATACAACAGCATCAAATAACAATGGCTTGAGGCTGCCAGAAGTGAAAAACTAGAACTTTGTTTTTCCCTTGACACCTGAAGTGGTAAAGGAGGAGGAGGAGGAGGAGGAGGAGGAGGAGGAAGAGGAAGAGGAAGAAGAAGAGGAGAAGGAGAAGGAGAAGCTGAAGTAGAAGCCCTGGAAAGTTTGCCAAGAAGAACAACAAAGATGATTAGAAGACTGGAAGATAAAACATATGAAGAATGGTTGCAGGAATTGGGTGTGTCTTGTTTAATGGAAAGAAGAACTAGGGGAGACATGATAGAAGTCTTCCAATATCGAAGGGGCTGCCACAAAGAAAAGAGGGTCAACTTATTTTCC
This sequence comes from Protobothrops mucrosquamatus, assembly GCF_001527695.2. Lineage (NCBI taxonomy): Eukaryota > Metazoa > Chordata > Lepidosauria > Squamata > Viperidae > Protobothrops > Protobothrops mucrosquamatus. The sequence goes on from NW_015391485.1 coordinate 19,243, forward strand.
AAAGACCAGAAGGTAAAACAAGAAACAATGGATGGAAACTAACCAAGGAGAGAAGCAACCTAGAAGAAATTTCCAGACAGTGAGAACAATCAACCAATGGAATAGTGTAGGAAGACAGCACCCACCCCAACAGAAAGAAATATTTTGGAGATATTAAAAAAAGCAGAATATATTTCCCCAAAGGAATAACAGAAAATCTTAGGCAGAACACCTCCCTCCCCCAAGTCTCTCTGCCCCAAGCAGAAACCAGGTCTGTAGAAATGTAGATTTAACAATCCTTTCAGAAAGACTGGAGCCAGGAAGGTTAGAGCTGATGGGATTCGAAAGACAAAGATCCCTAGAACCAACAACCCCTCACCCAAAAAATCCAACACAGGACATAGTCATCAGCTACAGCCCCAGGGAAGCAGGACATGACCTTTAGGACATAAAAGGATTAACTCACCATCATTTGAATACCAGAAGGGCACACTGAACCTCAGGTCAAAGTTCATGCCACAAGAACAACTCCAAACACAAAAGCCCAAGAAGGTATAAAAACCCACCACTCCCAGCTCCATGTGGTCAGCCACCCCAGAAACATGCTGCTGTCACTGAAGTTTCTGGCAACTAAATAAACAAGAACCTTCTTTCTAAAGCAGTCTCCATTTTGTTTATTCCCAGCTTAGACTGGACCCTGATGAAGATTTTTCTTTCAACAATGCCATGCCTATTCTCCAAAGCACCTGA
>NW_015391485.1:23892-24980 GCF_001527695.2 Protobothrops mucrosquamatus
GTTCCAGCTTGCGGGACTGGCCTAAGGGATTTTAAAGGGGTTTTAATTACTTTTAATTGGAACAGATTCAAATATTTCTTTTTAATTAATTTTAAACGTGTATTGTATTTTTGTATTTTATCTGATTGTTAGCCGCCCTGAGTCCGCAAGGAGAAGGGCGGGATACAAATGTAATAAAATAAATAAATAAATAAATAAAGAAGAAGAAGAAGAAGAAGAAAGTAGTAACTCAATAGTAGTAACTGTGAGAGGGATCTCGGAGTCCTATGGACAATCACTTAAATAGGAGCCAGCCATGTGCTGCAGCTGCCAAAAAAGACAACACAGTGCTAGGCTGCATTAACAGAGGGATAGAATCAAGATCACATGAAGTGTTAATACCGCTTTACAAGGCCTTAGTAAGGCCCCACTTGGAATACGGCATCCAGTTTTGGTCACCAAGATGTAAAAAAGATGCTGAGACTCTAGAAAGAGTGCAGAGAAGAGCAACAAAGATGATTAGGGGACTGGAGACTAAAACATATAAGCAACAGTTGCTGGAATTGGGTATGTCTAGTTTAATGAAGAGAAGGACGAGGGGGGACATGATAGCAGTGTTCCAATATCTCAGGGGCTGCCACAAAGAAGAGGCAGTCAATTTATTCTCCAAAGCGCTTGAAGGCAGGACAAGAAGCAACAGATGGAAACTAACCAAAGAGAAAAGCAACCTAGAACTAAGGAGAAACTTCCTGACACTGAGAACAATTAACCAGTGGAACAACCTGCCTCCAGAAGCAGTGAATGCGCCAACACTGGAAGTCTTTAAGAAGAGATTGGACAGCCATTTGTCTGAAATGGTATACAGTTTCCTGCCTGAGCAGGAGGTTGGACTAGATTATTATTATTATTAATTATTATTATTAATTTAATTTATACCCCGCCCTTCTCCTCATGGGACTCAGGGCGGCTAACAGCCTCATAAAAACTACAATACAAATACAATAATTAAAAGCCGAATTAAAAAGAAATATTTAAACAGGCCGATCATTAAAATTGTCCTTAAAAATCCCCTAAAAAACCCCGCTAAAATTCCCTAGGCCAGACCCGCT
>NW_015391486.1:0-9839 GCF_001527695.2 Protobothrops mucrosquamatus
CTATTCTATTCTATTCTATTCTATTCTATTCTATTCTATTCTATTCTATTCTATTGCAACATGGCTCTTCTGCTTGATGTCTTTCCTCAAGGCTTAAAGGAGCTCCTTTGATCTCTTTCTCCCATTCTTTGTCCTTGAATAAACCTGATATAAATATTGTGCAGTGTCTTCTCCACGTTTGGTGCCTGCAAGAGGACCTAGTATCATTCCATTGGATCATTAATGACATTATCGACAAAATTAATAATATGGTTATTATCATATTAAAATATTACTACTATTTTATTATAATCAGTAACCATTCTATGCATAGAATAATGTGAGAAAAACTACAAATGAAATATTAATACAGATTATAGCTGCCATTCATTACATTCATACAATCATGTATCAAGTTCTGCATGCTAACAATTAGTTAGTTTTTTATTGAATTTTACTCATGCATTTCTCTCTAACACAAAATCATATTTTTATTTTCTGGAAGCTGTAAGGCCCTGCCTCAGCTGAATATCTCAAGAAAGCAGAACTCTTGAAACTGGCATCGTTTCAAAAGGAAATTTTATTGAGAGTCAATGACAGCAAGAGAAGGCAGGCAGAATATGAAGTTCCCGGGTGAATTTGCTAGGCTAAACCCCATTGTTCAATTCCCCCCCCCCAACTGCCCAGTCCATAGGAGCCAATCCAGAGGTGCAAACAGGTTGTGAGAACTCCAGATGGAAACTGCGGTAAGATGTTCCCAGGAATCTCTTCCTTGGTGAGGTGAGGCAGATGATCTTGGGCAGTGTAACCGAGTCAACAAAGCAAAGCTAAACACACCACAGGAGAGCTCCAAAGGTCCCCCCTCCCATCAGGATGGCAGTATCCTGACACAGATCTATAGGGACCTGAGAGAAGCTGGGAATTTTTAAAGGAGACCAAAGTAACTTTGTCCAAGTGTTATTATAATTTTTCCATCACAAAATCATGATTTATCTATTTCCTTTATTAATGAAAATATAGAAGAAACAATCACCAAGATCTCTAGTTATTTGTGTAGTTTGTTTACTTGATTGGTGAGCTTTGCTAGGTTGTTATATATGATGGACAATTTTTGTCAATTACATTTTGTCAATATACATTTTATCAGTATACTATATGATTTAGAAATATTGCTGAATCTTTATACTTCAGTTTTGAAGATAATGGTAACACATGTTCTCCCAACTCACAATATTTGCAAGTTAAACAACCATAGAAAAAAGATTCAAATGTAAAAAGTGATAAGAGATAAGAAACCAAGATTTCTACTTTTAAATTCTTGGATGTTTCCATTCTAGTTCCATCCATTTCTAAAGAAGAGGGAATTGTACAATCTTTCCCAGCTGAAAGTGTACTTGGATCAGAATGGAGACGTAGCAGCAGATCTGGATATTATTAGTAGGATAGTTCTCCCCAAGGAGGATCCCATCAACAAGGTATTGGGGAGTTTTGAAAGACAGAGACTTACAATCAACCAAGATGTTTTGTCACAGTTAAAGTTGCTCAACAAGGTGGGGAAAATATTGATGTCTTTTCTCTTTTTTCCAAAACCATTTCAAGTGGGCTAAACCCAGTCAAAAAAATGACTCATGCGGTGCACCAAAAAATGCCTGACTTACCCTTTTTGAGGGACACGTTCTCATGACCTCACCTCCATCTCACCTCACTATAGTTTTAGAAAGTTATCATCCAGTTTTATTTTAGTTCACCAGCATGGCAGCCATATAAACTGAACAAATATATATATGAATGAAGAATATCTTTAAGATTGACAGCCCTTCTGAGTAAGGGAATTTCCACTTTAATCTTAACTGGGAGATAATTTTGGACTGCTTTCAAAGGGAAGCAGCTTTGCAATGTTTTATGTACTCCAGAAGAAACCTTTCCAGATCCAATTTCATCCCTCCAAACTTTGTTAAGTAGAAAGGTACTTTATTGTAATCCGATAAATCAGAAGAAAAAGGGAGGAACTGAATGAAGCATGTGCCTGCAATTGTATCTCCTGCAACCATTTGGAAGTGGTCAGAGATTTCATATTTACCTACATGAAGTCCAGAGACAATTTGGCTGATGTTCATGTCTACCTCCATCTTACATGGATGGTGAGTCCTGACATATTTTCTTTGGCATTTCTTCTTTTTCTGTTTAGTCTCTGCCTCAGTCTAAATGCGTGGAAAAATGCCTTCCTGGTTTTGTCAAGCAGGCTCGAGAAGGAGAGCCAGTTTGCTGCTACGATTGCATTCCTTGTCCAGAGGGGACCATCTCCACTCAGGAAGGTGGGTGACACCATAGGGAAACGTTGATCAATATGCATGTTAAAGACACATGTAAGTTTGATTGTTTAGTTTTTAATTTTCATGGAGTCCAATTTCTTCCCTAAATGGGATTTATAAGAAAAATATCTTGAAGGATGAGATAGAAAGAAGGATGTTGTGGATTGCATGGGAAATCTCTCTTTCATTACCCAGTTTGGATGTTTCCATACATATTTATCTTTCTTAGAAATATCTGTATTCTTTGAAACTTGAGGAATGAGTTTAGATCAATGGGTTTTGTTTACCTAAACCAACTTTACATTACAGGCTGATAGATGCATCGATCAATCATTCATTTAATTAGTTAATCTTTAGTAAGTTCACATATCCTTATAAGCTGAAATATCTAATTGGAACAATAGAGGGAGAGATGTTGGGTTAAAGGAACAATAAAAACGAAACAGAGAATTCAGCATAAAATCATCAAGTAGATATTTCCTGTTCACCTTTTCTGATCTTTCCAACTTTCTTTCTTGTTAAATACTGTAGTGAGATATAACACCAAAACAAAAAAAGGAATGCTGCATAGTTATGGTTCTGAAAGAAAATAATTCTAACATGCAGTGTTGGGTTTAAAATGAACAGAAAGAAAGGGGAACTAATAAAAGACCAATCTACTAAATATCCTTTGATACCAATGTTGAATTCATTCTCTTTAAAATTGTTGCCAAATCAAGAGAATATGGAAACATTTTGCTTCACCTTCTCATTTTTATAGGTTAAAAATACAGATAGCACACTCAGTTCCTGTTGTTGAATTCATTTATGAATTAATCTTCCTTAAGATGTTTTTTTCAAATTTATTTATCATGTTTATATGGCTATTTCACACAAAGTGACTCTTGGTGGAATACAATTAAACCAATAATAAAATTAAAACAATGAGGTATAAATGCTAAGAAAGCGAGAGAGGAGTACATAAAGATGCTATCTACCATGCAACCAGCACACGGGTCCCTGTTACCAGGGGATCCCCAGGACCATTGAAAGAATCACATTTGAAGGAATTTCTAGAAGGCCTAGTAGTTAGGAGACATTCTCAATTTTAGAATAGTCAATGATTGTTTTTGTGAAGGGGGCTGTACAACCTGTCCTGAAATAGTCAGTGTTGCAACCCTTCTCAAGTAGTTCTCCATGGATCCAACCATCTTAGACAACTTTTATCCTCTGTCCAGTATTTTTGGAGCAGTGTATTGAGAGCATGGTTGGTGGGTCAATCACCAGTAACTGAGTTTAAATATTTTTGGGATAAACATATGTCCATCATCTGAATTTTTGGGGAAAAAATGAAATAAAATATTAAATGAATAAGAAAACAAAAAACTCAACGGGCAGACTGGATGGAGCACTGGGTCTTTTTCTGCCATCAGTTTTCTCTTTCTATCTTTTTATCCCATACTCATATGGTTGCTCTTGAAAACTACCTGGAATTTATAAAATGGTCCAGAATGCAAAGGCATGCACAGTGTTAAGTTTCCGTGTGTTCTTCCATAGGACACCCCTGCTGTGCAGTCTCCACAGAATCCCAGTTTCTTTCCAGGTGCAATTAAATTCACCTTTCAAACCCTCCATGAGACAGAACCACGGTATCTGCAGGGCTTCCTCTTCTTGAGGATATCTGCTTTTTCCACCAGAGTAGATATAATTAGCATGCAAATCTGTTCCCTAAAAGATTCCCACTCTATGGAGCATCAGAAGCCTGCCTTTTCTGCTGCAATTCCTGCCTTATTGGACCCACTCCCTCTTGAAATTGAATAGGCCCCCATCCTCTTAAACTTCTGGAGACTTGCTACTTCTGCCAACCATTTGGGATAAGGTAAGATCAGTGCAGGATAAGAATCTGGTGGATTTTGCAGCACCAGATAGATCTTATTTTAATTATATGCTGCTTTTGTTGTTCTTTTTATAGTTCTATATATTGGGGATTTTGTTGTTGTTGTAGTAGTGTAAGTATATTCCATTTACTGAGACTTTTCTGTCTCTCTGTATCACATCTTATCAAAAGTTTTTCTTGAAATTTGAAAGACTATAAAAGAAATATTACTTTTTTTTCTCAGATACCACAAAATGCACCAAGTGCCCAGATGATCAACATCCATCTGAGAGCCGAGTCCAGTGTATCCCCAAAAGAATAACCTTCTTGTCCTATGAAGAACATCTCAGCATCATCCTCATCTCCTTTGCTCTAATCTTGTTCCTAATCACAGGCTTTGTTTTATTCATATTCATTAAATACCTTGAAACCCCTATTGTCAAAGCCAACAACCGGGACCTCTCCTTCATCCTCCTGGTCTCCCTTCTGCTTTGCTTCTTATCCTCCTTGTTCTTCATTGGCCGACCAAGGAAAGCCACCTGCCTTCTCCGACAAACAGTGTTCAGCATTGTCTTCTCAGTAGCCGTGTCGTCTGTGTTGGCTAAAACAATCACAGTAGTGCTGGCATTCCTAGCCTCAAAACCAGGCAATAAAGTGAGAAGATGGTTGGGGAAGAGCTTGGCCAACTCCATCATCCTTTCTTGCTCTGCTGTCCAAATTTTCATCTGTGTCATGTGGCTGGGGGTTTTCCCCCCATTTCCTGACTCTGATCTGCACTCCCAGCCTGAAGAGATTATCCTTCAATGCAATGAAGGCTCTGTCACCATGTTTTATGTTATTCTTGGCTACATGGGCTTCCTTGCTGCCATTTGCTTCACGGTAGCCTTCCTGGCCAGGAACCTGCCTGGAGCTTTCAATGAAGCCAAGCTGATCACCTTCAGCATGCTGGTCTTCTGCAGTGTCTGGATTTCTTTCCTCCCCACCTACCTGAGCACTAAAGGAAAATACATGGTGGCCGTGCAGGTCTTCTCCATCTTGGCCTCTGGTGCTGGACTATTGAGCTGCATCTTCTTCCCCAAGTGCTACATTATCATCCTGAGGCCAGAGCTAAACACTAAGGAACATCTAATGGCAAAAGCAGGGGAATGATTGTGAAATTGTTTCTTAGGCTGGTGACTTCTAATTATCCATCATTATTGGTTATATATTCTTCCTTTGGATTTGCTTGACAACTTATGTTTATTAAAACTGAAGGAAATAAATATGTGAAATTTGTTAGTTAAATGGAAGTTCAAGATAATCATCAAATACATTAATAATAAATAAATAAGTAAGTAAACAAACAAAGGAATGAATAAATGTTATGTTTTTTAAATTATTGGTTTTCCTTTTTTTCCTCAGCACACATGTCAACCAATATTTGGCTTAAGCAACTCTTCAAGACAAGAGATATATGAGTCATTTCCTGGGCTTTATAGTTATGTAAGCTTGGTAGGTGTCTTCAAAGATAATTAGTGAGGTCTGAATCTCATCTCTTTCATGGTTCTTTATGAATTGGTATTTCCATTCCCCCAAATTATGGGTTCTAATGGGGAGAAGAGAGTAAGTGAAGATGACATGGTGTTGCAACTCTCTCACTGGTTTTGGTGATCCCTCTCTTTCTCCCGAGGTGCTCTTTCTCATCAATCTCCCTTCATTTCAGCTCCAGATCAAGTTCCATCTTCTTCATGGCTTCCTGTCATGCCTCCGTCCGAGCCTGACTCTGAGGACGACATGGAGTTCCTTGTTGAGGCCCAGGAGGGGGTGTCTGTGGCTTCGGAAGACTGTGGGGAGGAACAGGCTGAAGCAGGCCAGGGCCCTTCAAGATTGGAACAGGGAAGGCAGAGCTCAGGCGAGGAGCAAGGCCCCTTCCCATCAGATCCCAGAGCAAGGAGAACAGAGAGGAGGAGGGAACAATGGAAACAGGCTCACTTGCTTGGGAGGAGAGTGTCATGCCCCACTTCACAAGGCACACCCGGGGAGTAGGTATTTGAGGAGATGCTGTGGGTGGGGCATTTGCCGGGAAAACATGTGAACTTTTGTGATATGAGCTCTTGTACCTGGACTCTTTGTATTTTGGATCAAGTTTTTTTCCTGCTGGGTTTTCCTTGCTGTCTTCAGTTTTGCAGTTTGCAGGTTACAGGCAAGCTGGGCATGGAAAAGATCATACTTTGTTTGTTATCTGTTTTACTTTAAAGAACTGTTTAACTCTGTTGACTGTTTTGTTGAACTTGTGCCAGCATATGTGGGGTGTCAACGCTGCAAATACTGTATATTCTTGCTTTGACAATATGCAGAACTGTCTGGTATTTTTATAGTTAAATCAGGCAACAGTGAAAGGGGAGGAGAATAAGGAAAGCCCGGGAAAAAGGAACCGGAAGTGAATCACATCTTCCAAGTTAATTGGAAGATGTGAATGATGACCCCAAAATAGGGGAGGGAAAAATGCCTGAAATGTATGTGCAACGGAAAAGAAAATCAGATCTTAGCATTCCACCATGCCGTACTGACATCGCTGTAACCTTAATAAAGGCTTTGAAAGTTAAAAAAAAGTTTTGCCTGAAAGTCCTTTTAAGTGTTTCGTTAATCAGACACATGACATGGGGGCTGTTGGGTGAATGTTGGCAGTACTTACAAAGACAATTATTCTGACCGGCTAATTGCTTTGCCTCCGTTCGGGGCTCTGGGTCATCACATTTTGTTCCCACTCCCAATTGCTCCTCCAGACCAAGTAGGGCGACCATGGATCAGCTCCGTGTGGAAAATGATCAGCTAAAACAGCAGGTGGCCCTCCTGACTGCACAGATGGCACAGATGCAAGCAGCTCGGCCATGCCACAGAAACCCTGTTCCAGTGCCAGACATGTTTGATGGCTCACATGCATGATTCCCATCATTCTTTGGGCAGTGCCAGTTATGTATGAGCCTTCGGCCAGAGGATTTCCCCACTGACCAGGATAAGGTAGGGTTTGTGCTAAGCCCATTGACAGGAATGGCAGCACATTGAGCAACACCCCTGCTGACCCAGCCCAATCAGCTGCTGGACAATTATGCAGAGTTTTGCCGGCAACTCAAGGCCATGTTTGAGGACCCAGTTATGGCCCAGACTACAAACCATCGAGTGAGAGAGTTGCGATAGGGGCGTGGTTTGCTGACAGACTACAATGCTATGTTTCAGTTGGTTTGTCAGGAGCTGCAGTGGAACGAGGCGGCGCTTATGGACCAGTTTCAGGAGGGACTTTCATCCGAACTCCTGGATGAGCTGGCACGCACTGAATGCCCTCGCTCCTTGCAGGAGCTCATGCAAGACTTCAGCAGCGACGGGCGTGACAACGGACGGAGGCCTTGCCCGCACCTGTTAAGACAGTTGGCACTGCCTCCGGAGGAGCCAATGCAGTTGGGGGCTGCATGACCCCGTCTGACCCAAGCTGAAAAAGATCGCCGCCGCCGTGAAGGCCTTTGCCTGTATTGTGGCAGTCCAGGCTATATGGCGGCCAAGTGTCCAGTGAAGGCACCCAAAGCGGTGGCGGGAAATGGGTCGGACCTGGCCTAGAGGGCTCAGTAGGCCAGGCTCACTCGGACACGGATCCAGTACCTCCACCTCAGCAGATTTCTATTAAACACCTTGTGTTACCAGCGACTATGTTCGTGCCTGGTCAGGGAACAGTGGAGGTCCAGGCCTTGGTGGACTCCGGGGCTACTGCTAATTTTATGGACTCGGATTTTGTTGCGCAGTGGTCCATTCCCCAGCAGCAGTTGTCACTGCCAGTCTTGGTGGAGACGATTGATGGGCGGCCCCTTCATTCCAGCCCAGTGGTTGCTGCAACCAGACCCCTTCACATGCGTATTGGGCTGCATATGGAAGAAGCTGTGTTCTATGTGGCTACCGTTTCTCACTTTCCTGTGGTGTTGGGTTTGGAATGGTTGAGGGCTCATGATCCACAGATTATTTGGTCGTCTGGGGCAGTGCAGTTCCCCGGCAAGAAGTGTGCCACCCATTACATGCATGTCTACGCAGGGAAGATGGCTACCTCTGTGGACCTGGACCTAACGGCAGAGTTGGGGGATTATGCCGATGTCTTTGGGGGAAAAGAGGCAGATCAGTTGCCCCCACATCGGTCTTATGACTGCCCGGTTGATTTAGTGCCCGATGCCAAATTGGCGGTTGGCTGGATTTACTCTCTGTCGGAACCGGAGTTGGCAGCTTTGAGGGACCTTATCAACAAGAATCTCCGGAAGGGGTTTATACGGCCTTCCACCTCCCCGTTGGCTGCGCCAGTGCTTTTTGTGAAGAAGAAGTCAGGGGAGCTTAGACTGTGCTGTTATTACCGGAAAATTTAAACTCATTTTGTTGGATAGGGCCGATTGTTGAAGTCTGTCAAGATCTTTTTGGATCCTGAGTTTGTCTTCTGGGGTGTTGGCTACTGTCAGTTTGGTGTCATCTGCAAATTTGATGAGTTCCCCTTCAATTCCCTTGTCTGTGAAGATATTGAAGAGTACTTTGAAGATATTGAAGATGGAACTCTGTGGTACCCCACTGCTTGCTTCTCTACATGTGGATATAGTGCCATTGAGGACTACTTGTTGAGTACGGTTTGCCAGCCAGCTACAGATCCATCTGGTGATGATGTTGTCTATTCCACCTTTTCCTAGCTTACCAAGGAGTAGGTTGTAGTCTACTTCATCAAATGCTTTACTGAAATCTAAGTATACTACGTCCACAGTATTTTGCTGGTCTACCAGTTTAGTCACTTTATCGAAGAATGAGATCAGATTGGTTTGGCATGATCTGTTTTTATCAAACCTGTGCTGGCTACTAGTTATTACTTTGTTTGCTTCTAGTTGTTTGCAGATCTGTTTTTTGATTATCTTTTCTAGGATCTTCCCAGGTATTGATGTTAAACTGAATGGTCTGTAGTTTGCTGGGTCCATTTTTTCCCCTTTCTTGAAGATGGGGACCACATCAGTCATGAGTAGATTCATAAAGAGAACACAGTTAAAAAGGATAAAAAAGCCCCAAACCCTAAGACAATTCTAGCTATAGCGAAACAACTCAGTTTCCATTTTTCCCAGCTTTACTCCCTCATTTAGGATTCCAAAGTCTCTCAAAAGACCCCCAAAGTCTTTCCACCTTGTTTTCCATTATTGGCTTTCTGGCAAGTTGACTCTTATGGACCCCATAAGGCTGGCTTGATCTTTAAAGGAGTTAAAAGGAAAATTTCCCCACAGAAGTTAGTTTAGAAGCAACTCATATTTAAATTCTTTTCACACTCCGGACTTCCGGTGGGACAGCGCGCCGATGGCGGCTCTTTTCGGAGCCGTCCGCTTGGGAAGGCGTCAGAGCCAGCATGAACAGCGGTCAGCAGCTGTTCAGCGGCTTGGAACCTTGTGCCCCGGGAGAAGGGGTCGAGGTGAGTACTCCTGGATAGGAGTAGAGTCCCAAAAGCTCTCCCCTCTCTCGGGAGAGCGAAATTGGGTACTCCTCCGGAGTCCGGGAAATCTCCGTCTCCCAAGTGCCTTTGTTCCCTTTTTTTTGGGGAACAAAGCCAGTCGTTGCCTCCACTTCTGTGAATTACAGAGAACTGTGAGTAAATAATAACCAGATGGAACTGACCAGGGGAAACTGGACTTGAGCAACTTAAGACTTTAACTCAA
>NW_015391486.1:11183-12618 GCF_001527695.2 Protobothrops mucrosquamatus
TAGGAATAGAGTTATTAGTATTGACTTAAGGGGAAGTAGGATATATTAAAATAATAATAGATTAGTTATATGTATAACTGAGTTAATTATATTGAAATAATTTGAATTGTATAAATATGATTTTGTTTTGATTAATTGATGGCCTTGCCACCATGTAAAATAAAACCAATAAAAATTTTGTTGAAAAAAAAATAAAAATTCTTTTCACACTCCGTGCATTTATAAGGTTTATCTCTTGGGTGAATTTTTTTACAACTAAGGGAACAGCTCAGTCTGAAGCTCTTTCCACACACCAGATATTGGCAGCTTCTCCTCCATGTGGACCCTTCTATGAAGAATAAGTTGCCTGTGATAAGTGATAAGTGAAATTTTCTCATTATCCATTCATTGATATGAGTTTTCTCCTTGTGTGGATTGCTCCCCCTGGCCATGGACACTATGAACCAGTCAGTCACCTGAACCCACATGCCTCACAGGGGTCTTGTGGTAAGGAAAAATAGGAGGAGGAAACTATATGTAGGTAATAGATGATGTAAGCATGAATATCCATAATTAACAAGCCTTAAGGTACTTCACCGCCCATCTACTCTTACTCTTACACACATCATGGCATTGTTGTACCAGTTTTTGTAAGGACCAATGTAAGGACCTGCCTCAGTTAAACCTCCCAAGAAAGCAGAACTCTTGAAACTTGCGTTGTCTCAACAGGAACTTTTATTGGAAGGTATTGATAGCAGGATAGTAAGGCAGGATCTGAGGATTTCCTGCACGAAATATTACATTAAAAGAACCCTTTCAAATCCCACCCCAATTGTCCATCCGGCTTGAGCAGGGGATTGGACTAGGAGACCTCCAAGGTCCCTCCTGGCTCTATTGTTCTATGTTCTATTCTTTCCTGCAGAGAAGCCATTGCCTCCATTGTTCCCCAGTCTATCTGATTTTGAGACATGAATTTCTATTTTCGGTCCTAGTAGAGAGGAATAACTTAAGCTAAGTGTAATTTAGTAACTAAGATATTTATTTTAACGATTTGTTTAAATATGTTTTCTGCTTAATTAAATAAAAAAATGCCAATTTCTTGAGTTAAACCATTAACCGCTAGGAGTGCTTATGTAAGCAGAAATCTGGAGTATATAATAATGGTAATCATAATGTTAATGTATTTTTATTTTAAATATTTGACTGTCCACGTTACAGTTGTAACTGATTGTATTTGAATCTATATCTATCCTGAACCTACATGGAAGAAAACTGAGCTCTTTGTCCCTTCTGTATTTTCAATCAAACCGTTCCAAATATTCTATAGCTAATATTTGAATGTTTTTCCTCTCCATTTCACTTTGTCATGGATTCTTTTACATAAAGCTTTCTCCTTTCTAGGACATCTTACTTCTCCTATTAAATCAGGAAGGATGGGAAGAATCCCAGGTTCCCT
>NW_015391486.1:13142-24966 GCF_001527695.2 Protobothrops mucrosquamatus
CCCCCCCCCCCCGGACTTCCCAGAACTGATTACGGGATTAAACATTCATCTTCCCAAGTCTATATAAAACTACCCATTATAAACTAATCTAATATAAACATACTTTAACTCATAAAAAGATAATCAAATATAAGCTAATATAATCTATCTAAATATAACCAATCCATCCTCACCAATCTCTTCATCATACAAGAAACTGTGCCATATCTTTAATTTATCAATTATATGTAGTATATTCCATCACCCCTACAATTATATATAATATACCATCACCCCTTCAATTAATATCATAGCCAAATATTTATGATCTTTTAAAATAATAAACATTACAAAATACTCTTAAAAAATAAGCAATAATATCCCCCAACTGCTTCCCCTGAGGTGCAATACCATAATTTTCCATTTCTATAAGTATTAAAATTGCATCCCAAAGTCACAGCTAAGTCCATCACTGCCTCTTCTCTGTATTTGTGAATTTTCTTTAGTTGTTTCCAGTCCAGTTTCCGCTTTTACAGCTATTTCTTCCACTTCTCCCTCTTTCCAGAAAGAGCAGTAATATCCCCCAACTGCTTCCCCTGAAATGCAATACCATAATTTTCCATTTCTATAAAGTCTTTTAAATTGCATCCCAAAGTCACAGCTAAGTCCATCACTGCCTCTTCTCTGTATCCTTGTAAATTTTCTTTAATTGTTTCCAATCACCATAATTTTCCATTTCTATAAGTATTAAAATTGTATCCCAAAGTCACAGCAAAGTCCATCACTGCTTTTTCTCTGTATCCTTGTAGATTTTCTTTAGTTGTTTCCAATCCAATTTCCGCTTTTGCAGCTCCTTCTTCCACTTCTCCCTCCTTCCAGAAAGAGCAATAGTATCCCCCAACTGCTTCCCTTGAGGTGCAATACCACAATTTTCCATTTCTATAAGTATTAAAATTGCATCCCAAAGTCACAGCTGAGTCCATCACTGCCTCTTCTCTATATCCTTATAGACTGTTGAAAATCTTTAAACAAAGCGGAAGTTCCATTAAACCAAGCCATTTTTCAAACTTCTTTAATCCAAGCCTCGGAGGAAAAAAAGAGGGGGGGAAAAATCCAAAATCTAAATCCAAAATTCTCTCCGTTAAAAGAAAAAAAAATAATCACCAAAACTTTCCATAAACCCAAAGAAAAAATATATCAAAGTTACAACCTTAAGCCAAGGGGTAACAATTTCCCTCTTCATTCAACGCTGCAGGAAAGTGAAAGTTAAAAAGGAAAGTCAATCTCATCTATAAAAAAATGGCAAACCGCAGCCATTTTTTTTCCTCATTTCAACTTAACTTTAAAGAAGATGTTAATAAATTGAGTTAAAGTCTTAAGTTACTCAAGTCCAGTTTCCCCTATTCATTTCCGTCTGGTTATTATTTACTCACAGTTTTCTATAATTCACAGAAGTGGAGGCAACGGCTGGCTTTGTTCCCCCCCAAAAAAGGGAACAAAGGCACTTGGGAGGCAGAGATTTCCCGGACTCCGGAGGAGTACCCAATTTCGCTCCCCCGAAATAAAGGGAGAGCTCTTGGGACTCTACTCCTATCCAGGAGTACTCACCTCGACCCCTTCTCCCGGGGCACAAGGTTCCAAGCCGCTGAACAGCTGCTGACCACTGTTCATGCTGGCTCTGACGCCTTCCCAAGAGGACGGCTCCAAAAAGAGCCGCCATCGGCGCGCCGTCCCACCGGAAGCCTTTCCTTTCTCTTTCTTACGACTATCCCCTAGGTCCGACTTCATACCTATTTTTCCCATGGGATGGTTGCAATATCGATTCTCAAGCTTCATCCAATGATTCTGGATGCCTTTACTTTAGTGCCAGCAAAGCCATTCTGGGTTCAGCTCTATGGCGCCATTTTCTCTGGAGGCTGAAATGGTAGATTTCCTTTTTTTTCTTGCCTCCCAAATCAATTTTGCCATTTGCTTGCCCAGTGCTCTGTAATATGTAAGGACCCTGCCACTTAGCCTGGAGTTTGCCATTCCTTTTTTTCTCTTTTACTGTTTTTCTACCAATGGCGACTTTTTCCACAGCTGCAACAACTGTGGGTCCCTCTGACCTCCCATTGTCTTCCTTTAGTTTGGGCAGGAGCTTAAGTCTTCTTTATTCCTTTGAATTTTCTCTTCTAGCTTCTTAAAGTTCCTACTTTCTGGAACAGTTCTTCTTATTCTCCACTCTCTCTCTCTGCATCTTCCCTTCCAAACATCCTCTGACTTTTTTCCTGCCATGTAGTTCTCAGACAATTCAATTGACCTGATTCTGGGTTGTGTTCTTGCACTCAAAACCTCACTTTGGTAGGGAGTATCTGTAGAATACAGATCTGGAGTATCTGTTCCAAAATTACCTCCTCTGCCACTTTTTCTTTGCTTCTTTCCTCTGGCCTCAACCATTTCCCACCTAGGTCTTTCAACCTTGCCCACCATTCATGAACCCCTTTGTGTTTGTCATAGGTGTGGCTCCCAAACGTCTCCTATAGGAAGGCATAGGTGTGGCTCCTAAAAGCCTCCTATAGGAAGGCATCATATCTATATAGGATTATCTCATTGACATGAGAGTACTCCACTCCTTCTCTTGCTGGAAGAACTACTATAAGCTCTCAAGGCCTTTCCCATTAAACATGCCGAATCTGGCAACTGTTCACCCTCAGGCCATTTACAAGAGGTAGGAACTCTTTTGTACATGGTAAAATGAGCTTCTGTGTCTTCTATGCTGAGTGGGAAATTCCAGGCTGAGGAAACTGACTCAAGAAAGGGAGAAAACCCCTGAGGAAATTGTCTTCACAATCCTCTCACGCTTCCATCTCATACCCTCCATTCTTCAGGACCATCCTGACAGGAGGTAGTTCAAACTCAGCCAGAGCTGCCTTCAGATGTATTTATTATTTTTACTGGATTCTGGTACACTGCCCAGAACCACTTTCTGTGAGAGGTCTGGGCATATAAATTTGATTAACCAATCAATCACAGAAGACACATCAACATCAACAATAGTAACAGGCCTAGCCTAATCCTGAAATAATTGGGGTCACCTGGATCTCCAGGGAGGCTCTTCCACAAGGCAGGGGGTGCCTGATTTCTGGGTCCAATAAGATGATATGGTTTCATAGCGGGGATGCCAAGAAACTCCCTGTGCTTGCCCTGCCCTGGGTCATATGGGATGCAAAAATGTTATTGAATTAATCCACTCCATTTTCTGACTGATTCCTTACATGCATCTAACCGAGGACTATTAAGTATCAAATAAACTGGACAAGTTTGATAGATGGTGGATTTTATGAGGTGTACTTGTCTAGATCAGCTCAAAAGTTTTCATAGCGTACATCTAAAAATGTTATGCTATCCTAATTATATTTATCTATTCATTTATCTTTAAAGATGTAAATATTTTGCTTTATTTTCTCTCTCTGTCTTTTGTTCCTGGTCCCTGACCCTAATCGTCTTCTGGTTTCTTCTATAATTTAGTTCCAACTTTACAAACAAAGAATATCTTTTTTCTTGAATAAAGGAAAAAAACTACTTTTTTCAAAATTGAAATGCCCCAGTAGCAGAACCTGAAAACAAACTTTTAATGATTATATTGAATAAAAAAATAAATTTCAGGGATTTTGTTCTGGTTTGGTACATGATAGGAGAGAAGAAGTAGTCAATGAAGAAGAGCAGCCACCCATCTCTTAACAAAGGCAGCCAAAGCCCATCATAAATCAGGATCAACTGTATTCATATTGAGGATTGACATCTCAGACTCATCCCCAAATTCTCTTGTGAGAGTGGAATGAATCAAGATATTTTCTAAGGGATGTTTGTGAGAAAGTTCTCCCATCTTGTTCCTTGGCTCATCTTCAGAGTTTCACCCCATCTCCTAACTGGCACCTCCCTGTTGATTCACTCAGAGGTTAGAGAGATGATGTCTCTCCTCGGGGCCATTATCCAAATTATAGTGATTTATTTCTTCTCTCAGTGCTAAATC
Organism: Protobothrops mucrosquamatus; assembly: GCF_001527695.2. NCBI lineage: Eukaryota > Metazoa > Chordata > Lepidosauria > Squamata > Viperidae > Protobothrops > Protobothrops mucrosquamatus. Next base: position 17,134 of record NW_015391486.1, read on the forward strand.
TCTAAAGACAGTTTGGATTGCTTTCAGACACCATAGCCGTAACATGCTTTCCCTTTGATTTCATATCAAAGCCTTGGTAGCTAATGTCTCTGCACTGTAAAATTTTGGGGGCGTAAATGGCCCTGGAGAAAGAGAGAACCTTGAAGGATTTGAAGACAGGTTGGAGCTGCAGATGTGAAGGCTTGTCTGGACTCTGTCTGGATTAGGAAACCTCTGGAGCTTCCGTCTTGGAAGAGGGCTCTGGTTTCTTCCACCTCTTTATATTGCTGTGTCTTCAAAGCAAGGCTGGAGACCCCATCAGGAACACAAGTCTTGTTGCTGCTTCTGCTGCTTCTGCTGCCCCAGGAAGTTCTGGCAAGTCTCAGAGCCAAATGCCTCCTGACTCTGAAGAGGGACGAGGTGCACCCACAGAACTATTACAAGCCAGGAGAGTTTCTCATTGGTGGTATTGTCTCTGCTACGAGGATGGTGCTTCTACCGTTAAGCTTCAACAAATCTCCTTTGACTCAAATTTCTTGGTACGTCAAAATACCTGCACAGAATTAGAGCCTCTCCATTTCATCCTGAGTTTTAAACTTCCAGCCACTTCTCTTACAATGAATGATCTCTTTGATCTGCTAGTTTTTCTCTCTTTCTGTCTCATTGCATCCTTGATTCATCCTTTTCAGCTGATGAACCTGATTTGACATTCTAAAATAAATAATCAGGAGAGATCTTGTGTTTTCCTTGAATTTGAAAAAGAAGCCTCTGCTTTTCTTGACATCCTCTTAGCAAGAGTTGGACTGTGGATGGACAAGAAATAATGGTTCTTCTCTTCTACCACTCTCATGCCCAATGAGGTCATCAGCATGGGTAGAAATATGCAGAAATGTTGACTTTTTCTCTGAAGTAAAAATGACATAAGCTCTACAATTTTATTCTGTACCACCAGTTAAATGAATGGATCCCAGTTCAGAATTCACTTTTCTTACATGTCTGAATCTCGTTTGAGTGGATGCCAGAGTCCTAATCATATACTGAGTTAAATGTCTGCTAAGTCTCTATTGTGGACATGTAGGCCATATAAACACCTCCAGAAATTGAGCACTTACTCCATTTGTTAACTGTCATAGTTGTTCATTTTATGTGTTGCTGTTGCTGTCTCTGTCTGTATGTGTCCTTTAATGATTGTATATTTCATGTGGATTGTATATTTCATGCGATCACACTTCCAATTTGACAAAGGTACAGAAAGAGAAAGTCAATTTGAAATCTTAATGCAACTGCAAGAATAAGCCAAAACTGAATTTGAAACTGAATTATGTACACATGATGAACATGTAATAACAAAAAATGTATAACGTTCAAAGGATTTGAAACAGAAGATGAACAGGTTACATTTGCATGACTGAATGCACTATTAAATTTGAATATTAAAAAGAGAATTAAAGAATTTGGGTAACTGGTATTTAATTTATACTCCCCAATGTTAATATTTTTTAAAAAATAAAATATTCTTGGTATATGACACCAGAGAAATTATCAAAAATGGGTAAACATATTTCAAACCAATGCAGGAATTGTGAAAAGCATGGGGAAACATTTTATCTTGCAGGACAGACTTATGAGAAAGCTCAGACATTTTAGGCACAAATTGACACAATAATGGAAAGAATTTGAAAGGCTAAAATTGTGAAGAAACCAGAATTCTTTTTTATTGGGACTTCTGAACAATGAATTAGAAAAGCATTCACAGTGGATGAATTTTATATATGGCAACTGCAGCAAGATTAATGTATGCACAAGGATGGAATATCATGGAATTCCCACAGCAGAGGACTAAATTATGAAAAATGTAAAATTTGCAGAAATGAAAAATTATCTGTTGAAATTCTTTGGAAGCCAGGGGATATTTTTTCTCTTTTTAATTTCTTGTCCCTTTTCTTCCTTTCTCAATTTTTTTCTTGCCTTTTTTCTTTTTGATTAATATTTTATTTTCTGTAAAAATTCTTAATTAAAATAAATTTTAAAGAGAATTACAGAAAGATAACAATAATTAGATTAACACGGACATAATATGCATCCCGTATCCAAAAATAAAATTGAAAGAACCCCAGACTTCCATTCAGATAGGTGAGATATTTTGGGGAGATTTGAAAAAAAAAAATTCATGAAATATATAATGAAATGTCTCCAAATCTCTCAGCCATGGGTGGATTAAAAATACAATTGTCGAAATTTAAATAAAATGTCACTTCCATTGATTATTTTCTAATATATTCACACCTTCAGGACAGCACCAACAGAGTACTGGAAAATGCTATCCTTCCTTTTTGCAATCCAGGCGATCAACAAGGATCCCAACATTTCGTTCAATGTCACCCTGGGATACAACATCTATGAGAACAATTTCAGAGCAGAAACGACCTCAGAGGCTTCGCTGGACCTGCTTTCGGAGGGGGAGGCCAATGTTCCCAACTACAGCTGTGGAAGGCAGAGGAACACAGTGGCTCTTCTCGAAGGGGCTGATACTGACATCTCCCTCCTGATCTCAACCATGTTGGGAACCTACAAAATCCCACAGGTGGGTCTTTGTTGGGAAGACCATTTTTAGGCATGCAACTTACAGCCAGGCATCCTCTGTTGTAAATGAAGAGCAAAGATCTATTGTAGGAGTTGCATGAAGTAAGGATGCAGGTTCTATCAAACGGAAGAGCAGGATCTGAGCAGAGACATCCCCTCCCTGCCACACTCGTCATGCAGACTGTGCATCTCTGCCGGCTGTTTGCAACAGCTAAATGCTGCACTGAAGAGAGAACAGGAACAATGTGAGGCAGAATGATCAGAGACCCCCTATAAAAGGTTCTTCCTTGCATGGAGTGGAACAATTCTTCCATTAGGACTAGATTTTCTTTTTATGGTTTCCCAAATAATAAAATTAATGTTTTTTTTTTCTTTTCAGATCAGTCACGGTTTTGATTCCCAGGTCCTGAGTGATGAAAATCTTTTCTTCTACCCAATGCTCCCTGCTGAAGGAGCCCAGTACCCAGGGATGGTGAAGCTGGTCCTCCATTTCAGGTGGACCTTGGTGGGTCTCCTGGCTCCAGACACTGAGAATGGACAAAGGTTCATGAGGACGTTGGCTTCCCTGCTGATCAGGAATGGCATTTGCCCAGTTTTATCACAAACCTTTTCTCCACGTTCTTGGGCAGCCAACGCAGAGTTACATTTATACCTCAGTTGGAGAAAGGTGAATGTCTTCATTTATGGTGCAGACTTCACTTCATTCAATTTAGGTGTTTCAATTTTGTTTCAGGTATTTGAAAAGCTTACTGAACCTCTTAGAGGAAAAATCCTAATCACCACCATACGCTGGGACTTCAATATTTATTTGGAAGAAGAAACCTTTCCTGTTCAATACATCCACAGCATATTTTCCTTCCCTATGAAGAAAAATAAAATTGGAAACTATGATGGGCACTTGAAGTTTTACTCTTTTATGGAACACTTAGTAGAGACCTCCTTCCTGTGTTCCTACACCACCGATGCCTTTTCGGTCAAAGTCTGGAGACGTTGCAGGCAGAGAGAAGATCTGGAGGCTCTCAAGAGAGAAGAAATTGATCCAATCCTGAGCGGGGACAACTATTTCATTTACAACACAGTCTTGGCTGTGGCATGGGCCTTAAATGCAGCTTATTTATCCAGATCCAGGCGGGCATTTAAAGATGGGAAAAACATGAAAACTCCAAAGCTGAAGGCATGGCAGGTACTTATTTTCTATTGCACAGCTCCCCATAGCAGTTGGGAACCAATGTTACAACTGTAAGAACTGGGTAACTATTCTGACAATAGTTTTACTGTATTCTGAATATAAAATTTACATTAAATTCCAATTTTCCACTGCTCTCCTTTCTGCAATTCATTTCACCCTGCTCATTTCTTTCCAATGCCGTTCTACAAGCTTCTAGGTAAAAATACTTTTCCTCCACCACTTTCTTCTTTGGTTCTTTTTTTTTTTACAAGCAGAACAATTACCATGTCCCACACAGTCTAAAAAAGTGTGCTGTGCATATTAAGCTGTCTAACATCCCTGGCCCCCTCACTTCCTGGGCTGGCCTTCTGCTCCAGGGCAGCCTTTACCCAGAGTGGGTCTCATTCTTTGGCTAAGAATCCCTTTGATTTTCCTTCCCCGGCTCAGAACTCTCAGTAGAATCACAGATAACAAAGGATTTCATCAAACAGCAGCCTGTGGAGAAGCCTCTTTGGGCCCAGAAGCTGAGCGGGCTAAGGTCAGGTGAGAAGATGAAGGGCTGGACTGGGAAAAAGGCTGGAAGCAGCAAGAGTTGAGAATATTCCATAAATTATTCTGTAGATGTTCCATAAAATTGAGGGAGGTGACCTTAACTGGCACCAGAGATTATCTTTCACCATGAAGATATTGGAGTCTCTTCTCCATGGCAAGTTGTCCATCTGTCACCTCAATGCAGAGTTTCATAAGCAGAACCTGCTAGTAGAGCAAAGGTCCCCACAGTCATCCTCAAACTGAACAAAGATGTTTCTCTTCCTATCTGCCCATTGACCTGTAAACCAGTTAGTTACAACATTGTTTCTGTGTGGGGCATCTGATTTCATTTTGATCTCACTGGCAAAATTCCTTCAGTGTTGTAGTTCACAACATCCATTTCCTTTAGAGTTTTAATTTTGGACCGCAATAGTTCATATTGGATATATCCTTTGCTTTAATTACTTCCCATTGGTTTTCCAAAGTTTGCAGTGACAATTGTGAATGGAAGAGATAAAGAACATCCTTCACCATCCTTATTTTCCAGGCCATTCTTCATCTTTTTAACAAGATTTTTATTCTATATTCCTCCCACAGATTCTTCATGCCAGCTCAAATGGAGGCCTCTTATCAAAGAGCTTTCTTTGTCCTGTGTAACATTGCCCATTTTCTCTTCCATTCTAGCTTCATTCCTTCCTTCGAACCGCTCAGTTTTATAATAATTCCATCTATGGGGTGTATTTGGATGAGACTGGAGAGCTGGTAGCAGACCTGGACCTTGTGAATACGGTGATTTTTCCCAATATGTCTGGTATCAAAATGACACTTGGGAGTCTAGAAAGAGTGGGATCCTTGGATTTCAAGTTCATGATGAACCACAATGCGATTGCAAAGATGGAAATGCTGAACAAGGTGGGGAGAAGACTTTATTCTGCTCCTTCTGAAGATCTTTCCAAGAGGATTGCAGAACTGGGGAAGGGACGGACTTGGGATATCATCTCAATTCTCCCAGAGAGGAAACATTTTCCTGTTAGATGTTCAGGTGTCTATGAGAAAAAAATGCTTAATTATTCCAGTTAACTGTTTATTAAACTTCTACAAGGAAGCTAGTTTTATATCATGGGACAAATTGATTGATTTTGTCAAAGCATAAACCCATTCATCTTTCTTTTCAATAGGTAAGGCATTTAAAATAAAACTGTAGTGGGAGAAAAGCTAGAAGAGAAGATAAATAGGCAAACAACAAGCAACCAAATCAGTTTGAAGAGCTCCAACTTTCTTGTTGGCTTCGAATTTAGCAAAGCTAAACCTTGACTTGAAGATCCCCAAACTTTTCATTTTGCCTCTTTTAGGAAATAATTCATGTTGTGGATGTTATTTTCCCCCTCTTTCTGGCCAGCCCATGCCTTCTTCCAGATGTGTGGAAAGCTGCCCTGCTGGGTTCATGAAAGTGGCTCAGGAAGGGAAGCCCATCTGCTGCTACAATTGTCGTCCATGTGCAGAAGGATCGATCTCCACCATGGAAGGTGGGTGGCAGCAGGAGAAAGGGGCAGACTTTGGGGAGGACCATAAATCTCCATGAACATGCATTTTGAAAGGCTTGGCCAGAGTGGGTCCCACCTCTCTGAGTCTTGATCATGGCAAATATTTATGTCATAGTGAACTATTAGAAATGCTATTGGGGATTAATCTGGTATATAGGTCAAGCAAGCAGGCATAGAGATCATGGATAAAGATACAGGAGAATTGAGGGTTGAGTACGGTGAGGGAGATGACATCTCTTGCTCTTTATCTTTTACAACATAACTTCCATGTTTCAAATTATTATTTACTTCATTGCTCTGAATATGAGACTTTCCGGATTTCAGAATATAATGATGGAACTTTGATTGGATTTTTGTAGGACGATTGATCAGATTCTTTGCAAGTGTCTATGTCTGATAGGTATTTTGGGCAGCCACAGTTTCAGGTTGCAGCCACCTGCCTTTAATCAAAGGATGTATTTCTTTACTAAAGACGTTTCATACAATGTCTTGGCTATTCTCTTCATTCTAATTGATGTGGTGGATGGACTGGGCAGCCTTATGTAATAATCCTTTGACTGCTCCATCTGTTCAGGTGATGCCTTTTTTGGTCAGCCTCAGGTGACTACTGGGTTTATACTTCCTGAGGCTGACATTGCAGAGATTCTGCTGGAGGCTTCTCTTAAAATAATTTTCAGAATCATGGCCCATGGAGAGGAGAGGAGAGGAATCATGTGTTGGGATTGAGCCAAAATTCCTTCTTGATTTTATTGGAAGATGTTCCTCTTTCTGATAATAAAAAAAAAATGAGGAATGCATTTTGATGTCCTCACTCCATATATCCACCTCATCTTCAAGGGCCACTCAGTCTAACATTTCTTTCTCCGTGGCAAAAGTAATGTTTATCCATTTCAGCTAGCATAAGCTACATTAAGCAATCCTTCACATGTACTACATTCCACTATAGACTGGATATCGTTGGTGCCTTAAAGCATTGACAAAAGGCTGGACTCCAGAGGTTCAGCAGGGAAAAGGTAAAATGGTGGAACTGCCTTGTTTCCTGGAATCCTTTCTTCTTTCCTTCTTCTCTCTCAGCAAGTTCATTGATGAAATGGTGACATCAAAAAGAAGAGAAAATAAATATTAAGGTGTTCTAGCTGGAGAGAGATGAAGAATTATATTGAGTTCACGTACGCCCAGTCATTCACACAAAAAACAAGTTTACCCAAACAATGCATTTTATTAAAGGACATGTTAAAGGGAGAAACTATTTTTCCTCTTTTTCAGATGCAGACAAATGTACCAAATGTCCAGAAGATCAATATCCAAATATCAATCGAGTTCACTGTATCCCCAAGATTAAAAATTATCTTTCTTATAATGAAAATCTGGGGATTATCCTGATTTTCATTGCCTTGTTCTTCTTTTTAACCACAGGCTTTGGCTTGTGGATCTTCATTAAATTCATGGAAACACCGATTGTCAAAGCCAACAACCGGGACCTCTCCTACATTCTCCTGGTCTCCCTCCTGCTTTCCATCTTGACCTCCTTTCTGTTCATTGGCCGGCCAAGGAGAGTGACCTGCCTCCTCCGACAAACAGCCTTCAGCATTGTATTCTCAATTGCCATATCTTCAATCTTGGCCAAAACAATCACAGTTGTGTTAGCCTTCTTGGCCACAAAACCAGGGAATAAAGTGCAGAGATGGTTGGGGAAGAGCTTGGCCAACTCCATTGTCCTTTCTTGTTCTGGTCTCCAAGTTGTCATCTGCAGCATCTGGTTGGGCACTTCCCCCCCATTCCCTGACTCTGATGTGCACTCCCAACCTACAGAGATCATCCTACAATGCAATGAAGGCACTGTCGCCATGTTTTATGTTGCCCTCGGGTACATGGGCTTCCTGTCTGCTGTCTGCTTCACGGTGGCTTTTCTGGCCAGGAATCTCCCTGGGGCCTTCAACGAAGCCAAGCTGATCTCCTTCAGCATGCTGGTTTTCTGCAGTGTCTGGGTGTCCTTTGTGCCGGCCTACCTGAGCACCAAGGGGAAGT